>NW_012267256.1:4447834-4499957 GCF_000151885.1 Dipodomys ordii
AAAAAAAAAAAAAAAATCAATCGAGTATCTAATAGATAACATCTCAAAAAAAAAACATTCTTCAGCACAGAATGAACTTACTTGATATTCCATTTTCTGGCCTTTACATTTAATGGCTCCATGGCTACCAACAGTATCAATTGAAAACTGATCTGACAACTCACTATCAGTTACCATAAGCTGAACCTAAGAGAAAGAAATTGAAATGTGTTATAATTTAGGTACCTTAAAACTTAAAAAAAAATTTAACATAAAATACTACCTTTTAAAACACCAATCTTTTCTCACTATTAAATGCTAATCTTTTTAAGTTAAAATATTTAACAAATGTTCTCTCAACCTACATTTACAGTTTATTCTTCAGCACTGAAAATGAAAAACTGACAAGGAGATAAAGGTGAGTAAAAGTTAGAAAATACAAAAGTTACCTTATTGTTATTAAAAAAGTGATTTGGCTGAAAAGAAAAAAGAACTGGTTTTTTATAATTAGGTGGATGTTTTCGATGAATTCCATCAGCTTTGTACTGTAACATTCTACCAGTTTTATTGACCATCCAGTATGGACTATGAAATGCCACAACAGTCTGGCCAGTATTGTAAGTCATATGGATGGCAATATCTAAATCAGTCTTTTCCATTTCTGTGATACAGGTAAAATTGATGAAGCTAATGTCTTGTTGATTAAGTTTTATATGATATTCACTTTTCCAATCATGATTAAGATAGTCAAGTAACTTTAAATGCAGCTTGGCTTTATCCATCTGTACTGTACAAATCTGGGCTGAGTGTCCTTCATTGAGAGTAGAAACAGTATTTTCAATCCCCTGTAAGAAAAAAGAAAAACACATTCAACTTTAAAGTATCTATAAAGAATATGCCTCAAAATTCTACTTAATCATTCTAAATTGAATTCTAATGCGGTTGAAACACTTTTTAGAAAAAGCAGATTTTAGGTTTCAGCTGTGTAAACATCTATGAAATATTTGATCTAGATCTGAACAACTGTATTTGCAAAACAGTATAAATAATTGACTTCAAAGACTATTGTGGCTCAGCCAAATAGCTTGTGTCTGTAATTCCAAATACTCTGCAAGTAGGAATTGGTAGGATTACGGTTCAAGGTCAGTCCGGGCAAAAAGTTAGCAAGATTGTATTTCGATCTACCACACCACATAGATGGAGTCAAGATCTAAGGCAGTCCGTGAGAAAAAAAAAAAAACATGATCCCGTATGGTAAAATATTGTTAAAGCAAAAAGGACTGAAGATGTATCTGAAGAGAGAGTGTGTCTGTCTAACAAGCATGAGGCCTTAATTCAAACTCCAGTGCCATCAAAATAAATAGATGGGTTATTGTGGAGATCAATATATGAAACCTCACTGGAAATTATGAACATACAATAGTAAAACTCACGAGACAAAAAATAACCCTAGGTATTAGTGATTATAGTCTTGAAAACTAGAAAATAATGAAACTTGTAGAAAACTATGAATCCTAAAATGAAGCAACTGCTAATGACTTCCACTCTTGATTTTTAATACCTTCACCCAATCAAGAGGTACTCTCTCATCCTTAAACCACGGCTGTTAACTACACCCACCTAAAAATACATAGGAAGTATAATAATATAGTCATTCTCAAAGCAAATCTATAATGAATTGCAGCGATTACATATTCCTTCACTTGATAAACATGGCAAACAGAATACGTACATAAAATTATAAGATGGAGAAATTCCACTTCTAACACTGGAGGTAAACAATCTTTTAAAAAGAGTTTTTAGTATAAAAAGCATGTTCACAGGGAATACATTCCTTAAGTGAGTAGAACATATGATATAAAGTAACAAGCTTTTTTTAAGTCTAATGTTATTTCAATACTGATTCTCAACCATGCTTCAAAGTATAGTGTTCATCCTGTAACCATGATTTATATACACAGAGACATAGAAAACCCTGATCCCTTCAGTTTCAATGATAGGTAATTTTATAATCTCTACTTTCTGATTTTTAGAAGACTAAAAAATATTTTTGTAGTTTTTTGAAAAAACCAGTATACCACATTTGTACTAAGATTACTAAAATAAATGAATTTTCTTGATAGTACTAGAGTTGAATTTGCTAGATGGGCACTCTGACTGCTGAGTTAGACCTCAGCTGGTTTCGGCAGGTTATTTTTGAGATAGGGTCTTGCTTTGTCCAGGCATGATCCCGTTAGGCTTCCCATCCTAGCTAGAATCACGGGGTTAGACCATCTCACCCAGCTCTCTGTTAATAAGTCTCATCAACTTTTCTGGCCTCAAATTGTGATCCTTTAATCTCATCCTCTAAAGAAGATAAGTTTACAGATATGAGTCATCAGTTCTTGGCTATAGAAGAATTTTTATTTTTCTTTTTTTAGGGTTTTTTTTGTGGCATTAGACTTTGAATTCAGGTTCTCACACTTGGTAGTCAGTTCTCTATCACTTGAGCCACTGTGCCAGCCCTTTCGGGCAGTTTCAAACCAGAGTTTCATTTATGTCTGGGCCTGTTTGGACTATGTTCTGGGTATACATTCCCATAAACTTGGGATGACAGGTACTACTGTTAAGATGGGAGTCTCTGGAACTTTTTTGTTTGGGATTGCTTTGAACCTTAATATTCTGATCTCTGCTTCCCAAGTAGCTAAGATTACAGGCTTGATCCACTGCATCTGGCTGAACATTTTAATTTGAATATCTGTTCTATCTATTCTTTACTACTACAATTAATACATCCTATCACATGAGTTACATCTCCAGACATTTTGATTTCATTTATTTTTCAGACAGTGTCTGATGCTTTTCTCCAGGGCAGACCTCTGACCATGATCTTCTTACTTCTGCTTCTTACATATCTGTCGATATAAGTGTGTGCTACCCCGTTTCATTTGTTCTTTAAGATCTCACTAATGTTTTTCCCAGGCTGAGATCAACGTACATTTTCCCATCTTCATGTCCTGCTTAGTATGTGCCTCAAACATTCAATTGTTTTAAATAACTCAAGGTTTAGAAATAAAAGAAAAACCTTCGACAATACCTGTACATAATAAGCAATTTTGTAAGGAAGAAGATTTCGGAGTATGATAGGTGGCCATAAATGCATTATGTATGGTAAGTCCCAGCCATCTTCTGAATACACTGAGAGAGATGTCAATTTATCCTTTTCTGGGACAACATTAATAATGAATGGTGTCTTCGAGGGGTTTATTGATCTACATTTCTTCTTTATAAGTGTTCCTTCAAGTTTTATCATTTCTTCAAAGTCAAGTCCTTCACATACTTGATAATCCTCATCCTCTGGCTTCAGATAAAGAAATGACCTGAATATAAAAACTGCAATTTCAAAACACTTGAAGACCTAAGTTACACACTTACAACTTTAGAATTCTGTTATTATTTACTTCCATAATACTGTATTTTTACATTTTCATATATATTTGAGAGCCAGGTAAGAGGCAGCTAACTTCCTGTAAACTTAACAAATCACTTAGTCTTTAAGAGAAAGTTATTTTTATTATACACTATTGTAAAAATACAAGATGACTACAAATAATCCAGCTAAGCAAGAAAATACTTATTACGACTCTACATACAAGCAAAAGTATGTCCAACGTTCTAGATTGTGTTTTAAGCATTAGGAATTACATCATAAACTTTTAAGTATGGGTTAGAATGAAGAGACAGCTAAAAATTTGGCTGCTTGTAGTTTTGCCTATATCTTTTGCAATATTCCTTTAAATGTGGAGTGTTCATTTTTAGAGTGTGCTTTAAAATGTTAAATAAACTATGATGCTAAACTCCACAGAAGGTTTTGTTTTTTTGTCTGTCGTGGGGCTTGAACTCTGGGATTGGGCGTTGTCCCTGAACTCTTCAGCTCAAGGCAAGCACTCTACCACTTGAGCTAGAGCACCACTTCTGGTTTTCTGGTGGTTAACCGGAGACAGTCTCGCAGACTTTCCTGCCCAGGCTGGCTTTTAACTGTGATCCTCAGATCTCAGCCTCCTGAATAGCTAGGATTAATGTCGTGAGCCATCAGTTCACAGAAGGTTTTACTGAGCAGTAAGCTCAATATTCATGAGATTTTCTGTTTCGGTTAAACAGTATTAATTTATTATGATATTAAATCTACAATGATAAGATTCACTCATTATTTTGATCAGTCTTTTGTTGGTGCAGTTATGGACTTGAACTCTGGACCTGGGCACTGAACCTTAGCTTTTGTGCTCAAGGCGAGCACTCTACACTTGAGTTACAATTCCATTTCTGGCTTTTTTATTTTTTTTGGATAATAGAAGATAGGAGTCTCACAGACTTTCCTGCCAGAGCTGGCTCTCTGAACCTTAGTCCTAAAATCTCAGCTTCCTCAATAGTAGCTAGGATTACAGGTGTGAGACACTGGTACCTGGCTCATTGCTTAATCTTTTTAACAACATTTATTTTATACTAAGCTTGACACATTTTCAATATTTAAAATAAGTTATATTGCAATTCTACCTCTGAGCATTTAACAGAACATATGTACAGATGAAAGATTTTATTTTCTAATGAATTTTTTAAAATCTGTTATGAAAGTTTTGAAAAGATAAAGAAGCTAGGGTACCAGTGGCTCACACCTCCAATCCTAGCTACTGAGGAAGCGGACCTCTGAGGATCACAGTTCAAAAACCAGCCTGGGAAGAAAAGTCCCCATGAACTTTTAACTCCAATTAACCACACAAAAACTGGAAGTGGCGCTTTGGCTCAAAGTGGCAAAGTGCTAACTATGAGCAAAAGAGCTCAGGGACAACACCCAGGCCCTGAGTTTAAGCCCCACAACTGACACACGCACGAAACAAAAATTCATGTTCATTATATATAGATATCTGTATCTAGCTATATATCCGTATACATATATCTATACATATACAAAGTTTATGTTCTATTAGACATTTGTAAAACTCATGTACATGTGACTGTGGGTTATAATGACTATACTGCAAACATATAATAATTGTGTTTATATATTTATAAAAGCATAAAATTTTATATGGTACATATTAAATACACTAAATACATATTTTGAGAAAGAACTTCCTTCATGCCTTGAAACGGAAATAAATTATTTTAAAGGAAGTTTGATAACTTAAAGATAAACATCTGTATAGGATCTAAAATGAAAACTGTATGAAAGAATTTAGCATGAACAAAAAGATTTAGGGGAAAAAAAAAATCACCGGTAGGATGCTAATGGTACGTTGAATTCATTTTCAGGTGATGCAATTCCTAATAAAGTGTTTCCTTCATAAACTGAGATTGGGAGTGGAAAATGATTTCTAATCTAGGAAGAAAAACAAATCATATTAAGTTCAGCAACCTAAGAATTGAGACATTTAAAAAATATGTCCACCTAATACCCTAGAAAGAAATTAAGCTCATAAATTGCCCATATGATTTAGAACATAGAATTTTTTAGTCTTAAATACAAAGGAAGTTTCTACAGAAATCTTGAAAATTATTTCTAAAGTCACAATCAATAGGAAAATGCAAACAACAAATGATTTATAGAACAGGAAAACTGAAAGATCAATTAATCTGAAAAATATAGTCAACATTCCAAGAAATCAAGAAAATGCAAACTATAATCATAGGATATCTTCTCATTCCAATAGGCTGGTATAAATTAGTAGTCTTCTAGTACTAATAGGAAAGTATGTATATATGTAACTATTGTACAATGAGAACAGATCAAAGAATACCTAAAAATGGAGAAGAAAGTCTTTTGCATAACATGTTCATTACTATTGACTTACAAAGATTTCATAAGTGTATTTTCATGTCAAAAATCAACCTTATTGTATATTCTGTAAAAAAGCTGCCAATTTTTCCTCTGCTTAAAAATTCTCTAATTAAAAAGATATACAAATACTATAAAGACTTAATATTAAAAAGGTATATTATATAATAACTAAAAATTAAATTGATGAGGTTTTTTTACATTTTTAGTACATAGATAAGTATTTTATAAAGCAGTGTAATAAGAAATTATGAGAAGCATATTGAAAGAAATCCTTTCACTAGTCAATTACTGAGAATGGAATTTGCAAATTAGCTGTGCTTCTCTGATATTCTTCAGTAATTGCTTTAATTTTTACATTAGAACAAAGATGTATATAGCAGCACTTTCCCAATATTGATCACTTCATACCTGCACTGGTGAGCGAATTGTCACCTTCTTACTTCCTTCTACTGCATCGATTTGACAAACGACAGACCTTTCAACTCCAGACTCTCTGTGTCTTACAGTATACAGCCGTCGCCCCACTTTTGTTAAAGGTATCTTATCAGCAGTAGAATGGTTATCGGGTGCTAAGTTAAATACAGATAAATGTTAAATACCAAAATATCAGATTGTCTTAAACTTCTAAAAGTCTTTGAACATTACAGATTTAATCTATATGAAAGGTTATTTAAATAAGCTACTACTTGTTCTACAGTATTTATCCAAAACTTTTACAGCATTTTCCAAAAAGTTTTTAATTAAAAAAAAACTCATCAGAAAAAAAATCTCATCAGAAGTTTGACACATCCTCCAAAAAACAAATCTTTAAAAAATAATTGAGTAATAAGAATAATGATAAAACCCAAGGACAATGATTGTGGCGTGCTGTCATAATAACCAGAATCTAATGACTTCAGATAGACATTGGCAAATGTGGAAGTAGCTGCACTTATTTAGTTTTAAATTTTTCCAACTATTTGTGTGTGTGTGTGTGTCTGTGTGTGTGCGCGCCAGTCCTAAGTTTTGAACTCAGGGTGTGGGAGCTTGTCCATGAGAATTTTTGCTCAAAGTTAGTACTCTGCCACTTAAACCATAGCTCTACTTCTAGTTTCTTTTGGTGGTTAATTGGAGATAAAAGTCTCATCAGCTTTTCTGACCAAGCTGGCTTTGAATCATGATCCTCAAATTCAGCCTCCCAAGTATCTAGGATTACAGGTGTGAACTACCAGTCTCAGCCTGACTTTTTTACATATACCTTGAATTTAATTAAAGAACATTCTGTAGGTACTTAGCTAATATATTTGCCTAAATATACTATTTGCATAAAATTTTATCCCCATTTATAAAAATATTACCTCAAAAGCAGAGGCAAAAGTGACATACCATTACCAATGCTCCAAAAATAACCCATAATACCTATATTAATTCCTAACTACGGTAACCAACTGTTTTAATAGCCTGCCTCTCCCCATGTCTAATCTTCCATATGATATTCTCCTCAATGAACTACTTAAATGTCAGGAGTGCCAGAGGGGTTTGGGTAATTATTTGAAAATATTTGAGAATGACTACTGTGATAACTTAAGATTTTTACTTCCCATAGAAATGAAACATCTGCAACAAGCAGAAAAGACAAAAATAATTCCTCCTCAGTAGGTAGAACATTAAATGGTTATAAATTCCAAAACTAACACAAATATATCAGTTGAATTAAATAGAACTCAGCTATAAAACTGGTGAAATGCCAACCAACTCATATCACATGTCATTAAAACTTCCACTAGCAACATCGACCATCTGTAAAAATTGAATAAACTTAAAATAATAATAATGTCAACAAGTAAGGTCAGGATTTGGAATAGAGTACTAAAGGAGAGAACTAAAAAGCCCCCCCCCCAAAGTTCCCAAACTATTAGGAAAGGGATTATAACCAAACAAACAAAAATCCTGTAAGATACCATAAACGCTGGTAAAAGAGAATGTAAAAAGGCCATAAAAACACCACTTACTAAGGAGAATGAAGAAGAGCTTGCTGCTTAGACTGGTCATTGCACTGAAATGATCGTTGTCCTTAGTCAGTGCATAATCCATACTCAAACTCTCCTCATTATTCAAAACGTGTGACTTTGCCATGGGCATGTTAAGTACATTAAAAGAATCACTTGGTGAAACAGAAACACTAAGTCCAAGAGAATTTAAAATCATAAATGGTGCTAGATCTCTTACAAAGACAGGTGAAGATCCAGTAGCAGCCTCTGTAAATGCCTAAAAAAAGAGTTTTCCTAAATAAACTGTGTAAAACTTAACTGATAAGCAGAATAACATGACAATAACAAAGTTAACAATACATATATTTAATAAAAAGGTCAAGTTAAAGTAGTAACTCAACATTCAAATTTTCAAATATTTACTTTCAAGATATTTACCTTGACTAAATTATTTAACATCACAAGGCCACATTTGGATAATGTAATGTTCAATTGGTCTTTTGAGTAGAAACTGATAACAGTTTTATATTCTGGCACTTTATAGTTTTCTTCCTCTGTATCTGATTCCACAATGGCCTTTTTTGCTTTCTTTTTCATCTAAAGTGATAAATTGTAGACACATAATAATTTGCTTCAAAAAACAAACTTTCAACAAAATGTAAAAATACTATTTAACAGAAACAAATTTTATAAGTACTAAAATTACTTTGACAATCACATAAGGTCATAGTGGACAGGGGCCAAGTATCAGAAGAAAAAATTTTTTCTCATCTTCAGTAATGTGGCAGGCATTATTTAGAAAAGGAAAAAAGTCTCTGAAATTACTAAGTTTAACTGACATCTAAATATAAATTTAAATAGTTCATATAAAAATAGCCAAAAAAGTAATTGTTCATGATAATACATAAAGAACAGAAACCTGGGGACTTACTAAATCAGGCAAAATTACAAAACATTACTACTGCAAAACCAAGACTAGTAAGAATACCACTTATTTATTTACTTATTAATGGTACATAAACAATACTTTATATTGACCTAACAACCACCAAAGAAATGCCTTTATCCAAATCTTTCAGCTTAATATATAGAAAATTGAACTGCTTAATTAAGACAGTAAGGTAGGGATGACAAGTTAGTCACTTTTTTTCCTTAACTATAAGCCCCTAAAAATTTGTTTACATGTTGACTCAAATTTTTTTAATTTAATTTTGACTCAAATTATTATACAGAGAATATACTGGTAATATTCTTGCTCAAAAGCACAATTCTATCCATCCAAAGGTGCTAATTCTAATAATTTCACAAATTCGCAAAGTACTTCAAGCAAATAATAATATGTTGTTTGCTAGCTAGATATTCTTTTCAGAAGGCAAAGAAAGGTAATATTAGTCACAATCTGCAAAAAGAGGCCCTAGAGGAGGGACAGGGAAGAGGAGGGACAGGGAAGAGGAGGAAGGACATTATAGCCACAGTTGAGAGCAGGGACTATACAACTCAATTTATATCCCATCTCTTCTATGTTAGCTCTTATAACTTCAGAGAAACTCATTAACCTCTCTGATCTTAATCATTTCACATATTCAGATGTGGATTAAAACATCGCTTTCTGTGTCTTACTGTAAGGACTAAAGCAAACACACGCTGAGAACAATGTCCAGTACATAAGAAATGTTAAATAATTAGTTGTATTAGGAGAGGTAGCATTTTGATTTGAAAATAACATTGAGGGCAAAAAGGAAAGCATGTAGGCAAGGAGAGAACTTCAACTTGGTTGTGACTAAGATTAAAATGTCTAATGTGGTGCAGACATCCTCAGTTTTTAAAAATATTTTCCACTTCAAATAGACTTTGATGGAGGATGTTAATAATGAAATTATACTTGTACAAAGGCAGAAAGCTTATAAGAATATGCTACCGTCCCAATTTTGCAGTGAATCTAAACTACTTTAAGAAAATAGTGCTCTACTCTCACTCTTTCTCTAACACACACACACATACCTTTATTCCAAGATTCCATGGTCTGAAATCCTCAGTCTGATCAATTTCTAAAGGTTCAAGCAAAGGCTCCCATACACCAAACATTTCATTATAATAATGAACCTAAAAAAAGAATTTTAAATTTTAAATGAAGAATTCAATTATTTTCTAAAATTATCTTCCATGTTAGATCTTGTCACCAGGCCTTTTCTCTAGGATATTTCTTCTACATTAAAGCCATTCTACATGTAACTCACCTATCCCTTCTTCATAGCTAACTCACATTCTTTATATTTACTTCACAAAGAATATTCCACATATTCCCTTTACATTTTATTCCACATAGAACATTCTTAAGAATCTTCTTTGACTAAGTATTGTTTGTTTGGACTAATAAACTGTGTTCATCTACCACACATTATAGATATTTTTAAACAAGTCTATCTTCACTGAGTTAAAGCCCATGAATCTTATGATTCAATCAGTTCTACAATGCTCTGAATCTGTGGACATGCATCCAAGATCAAGATATACAGAATCCTAACCAGAATCTGAAAATCTGCAATTTAAATTATACTTCTGTTGGTATGTAACCCCATACCAACACATATAGAGAAATTTTCATATTCACTTCATAATGCAGAGTATCAGATTACTTTCAAATAAATATAAAATCAATTTATTTAAACCAAAGTAGAGAAATTAATTTATGTGAATTCTGAAGTTATGTTTCTTCCTAATCTTTAGAAGCGATTAGCCACATATTCATGTATATAGTCCGCTATCTTTTAAAATGAAAAAATAATCTTAATAAAATTCTTAAGAATGTTCAATATAATCAATTATCTACTAGTATATCACCTTTAACTCGATAAAACTGAAATACAAAAATGTAGACACTTCAAAATTAGAAGCAATGCACATATAAAAGCGACCATTAAAAACCATAAATGTGTCAATTGTCTTATAAAATTTTTTAAGTCAACATCATTTACAATTAGCTCAATTTAAATAGCTACCTAAGATTTTGTAATATTCTATATGTGACACTATTTAAAAAACCATGGAAAAAACTTACTTCTAGCTCAATCTGACAGTGTAGATTTATAAGAGTACTCCAATTCTTGCATTCCCCTGAAAAATGTGACTTTGCCAAAAGCATAGGCACTGTCCTATGGCCAACTCCAGCCTCAAGAACTATAAAAATAGAATCAATGTTCATTTTTATTATCTCTCCTTGAGGAATCAATTCAGTCGGGGTAGCAACCTTTTCAGTTTCATTGGATTCTTCAAGAAACCACATTTTTAAAGTCTTTGTATCCTTCTTTTCCCATAAATGTGCTATAGAAAAAACATTTTCCTCTTGGATAGTTTCCTTAGTTGTATAAAGTGCTGAAGTTATAGTTATTATGGTGTTTATGATAACAGGTGAAACCTAAGTAGAAAAGAAAAATTATTTAAAACTATATTAAATTTATCTGCTGATTAATTAGAAGGAATAATAAACTAATATTAGTGCCATAGTATTGTGGATACAATTTTAAAAAATTTAATTTGTAAAAGTATTTACATGAATCTTACATGAATATTAAACTGATGAAGTATAATTGAAATTATATATAGTATAGCATTATTAGATAACTACAGAAGCATCCAAATGTCAACAATATAAGGTCATACTCATACAGAAGATTTGAGCAATATTTTAACTTACCTTCAGTGTAAGGGATTTTACTGATACATCAATTATTTGTGGACCTGAGCCTATCTGAGTAGCTTGATAAAACAAGTCACAGGGCTGCAAAACCTATAATACAACAATTCCCTAAGTTAATGATCACATTGTTAAATCTTTAAGATTTTCTTAGCAACAGCTAAATTTACATAAGCAACTTAATTAACAATAACTGTATACAGAGTGACAACCCAATTGTTCTCATTATTTATAATAAAATATGAATGATATTATGAACTATAACATTAATATAAGAAAGTAGAAACACTTTTCCTACAAACCCTGATCCTGGCACTTGAGAAACTGGCATCTAGAAACCACATATTCAACAGCTATAAAATGAGGTTAACAGCTATGCCAAGGAATGATAACCAAAATACTTAACAATTGGCTGAGTATAACATAGAAAAGTCTGAACAAACATTCATCAACAGATCATTGAAGATCAACTGAATAGCCACTATTTTTATCTTACTGGATTGCTGGCAAACTACTGACTAACTACTTAACTACTGTTAAGTCTTAGCTGTTAATATTAGACATCCCCCTCAAGATGGCTCCTAAGGATCCACAATGGGGTAAATACAATGCTGAAACCTGTGCTTTCTGACACTCAGGTTCTTCTTCCTGAAACATACTTCCATGGCTCCCCTTGGCCAACTTAACGAATATGTCAACATTCTTCAGTTATTAGCATAAAAGTAACTCTCACTGTGAAGTCTCCCTCAGGAGACTACGTTTCTCTATAAAATCCTAAAATATCCTTAGCAAACAGAGTTTAACAAATATCCTCAAATTTAAGATAAACCATATATATATACATATAGCTACTAATGTGCTTTAAAAATAGGAAAAAAATATGAAGAGCATCTGAAAGATGAACAGTCAACACCATGAAAGGTGAACACCAAACTGTGGTGCAGTAAGATGTTATAAAGAATAAGGGTGAAAAGAATGCAAGTAAATCCAATTTTTTTTGGGGGGGGTCCCGGTTGTGGGGCCTGAACTCTGGGCCTGGGCGCTGTCCCTCAGCTCTTCAGCTCAAGGCTAGTGCTCTACCACTTGAGCCACAATGCCACTTCCAACTTTTTTCTTTTTGCTTATGTGGTGCTGAGGAATCAAGCCCAGGCCCTCATGCATGCAAGGCAAGCGCTCTAACACTGAGCCACCTTCCCAGCACCCATAAATCCAATTTTTTATGACTAAGCAGATAATGAAACATCAACTCACTGTAGTGATTTTGCCTTTTCTCTTCACTGGAAGAAATGGGCATGCTCTGACTTGGAGGTCTTTAACAGCAGCAGTCACTGTAGTGTTTTCAATGTCACCTTTACAGCATATTTCACATTGTGTCGTAATGACTAAAGCAGGAGCATCATGCCTTGTCATGTCAGCCACAAACACAATTTCAGGATTTTTAATTAGAATATTCATTTCCCACTTTACTAATTGCTGTACAGGAACTAAAATTGAAATATTAATATAGGTATATTAATTATGAGAAACATTACTTCTAAATAACAAGCAAAACTGAAAAAATTAAATCTCAAGAATATCTATTACAACTCTCTTTTCTTGTTGTGTAAAACTCAATGAAGATTTGAGAAGCAACATAAAAAACATGAAAATTTGGGAAATACTGTACTACCGAATGACAGATCTGAAACTTAATTTCCAACTGTCAACCTGACCTTTTTTTATATTATACTACAGTGAATATATAAAAATATAGAACTTGAGGTGTAGTTCAAGTGATCGAGCCTTGCTTGCCAAGTACCAGGCCCAAGGTTAAATCAGCAACATTGAGAAAGAGAAAAAAGGAAAAGAGAGAAAAAGAAAGGGAGAAGAATAAGATGAAAAAGATAGAAAGCACTGGTTGGTCCATTATTTCTGTTTTCTTTCATCCAATATATTCATTCAAATAAATGCCTCCAGGAAAATAAAATGACTTGTTCTAGTATGACACATAAATGTTAGGCCTAGTATAGGTACTTTCAAAAACTGCAATCTACATATATTCCTAGAAAATACATTAAGCATTTCCTCTTATTCTGAAAAATAAAATATTTTAATAAATGCAATTACTCTGATAATTTAAAGGATAATCTAGAAGTTGTAGCATTTAAATGACAGCAAATACTTTAGTTATTAACTAACCTTCCTTAGAAGTCCATGTTTGAACACTAGTTTCTACAGCAGAGCCTGTGGTGTAGGCTTCAAGAAAGACATTTGCAACAGTCAGAAGAAATTCCACACTTGCACAAATATACATTTCTTGAAATACTGCATCAGTCACAGATCCATCTCTGACTGTTCTGTATTTTACATCCATCATGTCCTTTTTGTCAAACCCAACAGTTAGTCCTATCATTCTGAAAAACACAGCAACAATTCCTATGTATGAGCAAGTTACCAGAACCAAATACATCAATAAAACTTAAATACCTTTTCTTATCCTTTTCACCCACAGCAAATAAACATTCTGAGAGAGTTATTTCTTTATAAGACTGAAAGGTGCTGTAAACAAGACTTAACAAAACCAATTTCAAATGCCACATACCATTTCTTCTCAATTTTTCAATGTATTTCCTATTTAATTATATTTACTTGTATTCATTCAACTCATCTGTCAACTATCAAGGAGAATAGCATACAGCAGGACATTTTGAACATTAAATAAGTAGCATTTCTTGACTGAATTTACAAGCTTAGTAAGTCTCTAACATATACCCAGAAAGTGCACTGCAACTTTGGGAAGAAGTTCTCTGAACATTATTGACTATTTTCAAGTAAAATTCAAAGCAATATGATAATACACACCTAGGAGTTGCTTTCTTGACATGGGGCCTTTTATCATCCAAAATACAGTTTTTTACTGAGAAAGAAGAGGATATTGAATCATCGGTATACATTTTTAAAGAACTTATAATGTTCTCCAATTTAAATTCAGCAAGTATCAGGGATGGATCACGAACATCTGTAAAGGAGGCCTATGGAAGAAGAAATCAGAAAATACAAAAGCGTAAACTTAAAGTAAGTTTATGTGCGAACTACTATGAACCATGACATCTTGTAAGGTACAACAAAACTGTTTGCTTTTCACTTTTTTTTAGTGCTAGACCTTGCACATGCTAAGTATATACTACATCACTAAGCCACAATATCCTAAATCCCCAAATTCTCCATTCTCCAAAGGCTAATGAAAGATCCAAAAAATTATTTGGAATTTATCTTCACACTATTATCTGTATTGTAGGTTATTTTAAAATAAAAATGATTAAAGTTAACATTAAAGTAAAAAAAAATCAAATCATTTTTTTCCTCCAAGGAACAGGCACTACCAAATATGCACTAAGTACTAATGTTTAACATTTATTCAGCTATGTAGTTTTTTACGTGACCCCTTCCTCACCTTACCTGCTGAGGACCTGGACTATACAGCACCATGGTGAGGTAATCAGTTCTGAAGCTCACATTTAGTGTCATCTTAACCTGCGAAGCATGTGAGTGCACCTCTACCACAGCAGCAGTCACCACAGTTGTTCCTGACAAAACAAATTATTGAAGAAAAAAATCAGATCAAATAGAATTAGTAATTAAATAGGAGCACTAAAAAGATATTCTGAAGCTGGCTGCTGGTGGCTCATGCCTGTAATCTTAGCTACTCAAGAAGCTGTATTTCAGGATCACAATTTGAACCCAGCTCAGGCAGGAAAGTCCATGAGACTCTTACCTCCAATTAACCACCAAAAAACTGCAAGTGGAACTATGGCTCAAAGTGGTAAAACACTAGCCTTAAGCACAAAAGTTTGGAGACAGTTTTGAGTTCAAGCCCAAAGAGCAGCGTGCGCACGCGCGCACACACACACACACACACAAAGCACACACACATATAATCTAGAAAATAAAAAATAAAATTTATATACAATAAAATATATCAGATCTGAACAATTTAATGAGGTTTGAAAACTGTGTACATCCCTGTAATGAATACTCTAAGCTGAAAATTGTTTAAATCCCTGCAGGAAGTTACTTTGTACCCTCTCCTTCCTTCCAATCTCCCAAATTTTTACTATTCTATTTTGACCACCAAAGATTCCACATAAATTCCATATTAATGGAAAATATAGGGGACATTTCTTGTTACTTGGTTTCTGTCAACATAATTATCCATTTTTCTACTAACATTTAATGTTTACATATTTTGGCTACTATGAATTTTTAATTTGGTTGAGTTACATAGCTAGGCCCAAACTGCTCTTACACAGGTAGGTACCTTCACTACCAAACTCTTTGTTAAAGCAGTTCTATCATTTTATATTTATAAATACAAGAAAGTTACACCTGTTCTTCCACTTGCTCGTTAACATATCACTGAAAATTTAATTGCCTGATAAACTATAAAATTTTCCTCATAAAAATTATATTAGCAACTGTTCATGTTTTTACTAGCATTTTGTACAACATTTTGTTTCAGTTATCCAGGTCATTATTTTTTCTAATTGTTATTTAGTCATAGCTTACGTATTAGGTATACAAGAACATGTATATAACGACTGTGGCTGGATTCTGGTATTTAACATTCATTATCTTGAGACCACCTTTGGTGAGCAGAAATTTAAAATTTTGATAATCTATGAAGTTTTTCTTACGATTATTGTTTTTGTATCTACCTAAGAGCTCTAACTCACAGTAAATAAGTTTCCCATTAGAAATTTACAAGGTTTAGCATTTAGCTTTTAAGTCCCTATCATCTATTTCAAATTAATTTCTGCATATGGTATGAAGAGATGTTTGAATTTTTTTCCACGTTTATACAGCTGTTTAAAAGTCTATATTGATTAGGTATATGGTGAACCTACAGATCAATGTAGTAAGAGCAGGTTTTTTATTTTTTTCCAATCCACAAACATGATACACTTCTCCATACAGGCATTTAGCTTCTCTCAACAACAATGGTATTTTGTTAATGTGGAGATCATGCATGATTCTCACTCAGCTTGTTCCCAGGAATGATTTTGATTTCAGTAGTACTGGATTTTGAACTCATTTGCAAGGCAGTCCTCCTCCTACTGGAGCTATGTCTCCAGCTTTTCTTGTTCAGGTTATGTTTGAGATAAGATTGTCGTATTTTTGCCAGGGCAAGCCTGGATAGGAGTCTTTTTATTTATGCTTCTCATCATAACTGGGATGAAGAGCCAGGCACCAGTGGCTCATGCCTGTAACCCTGGCTACTAAGATCTGAGGATTACAGTTCAACAGCCCAGGCAGGAAAGTCTGTTAAACTCTCCTTTCCAATTAACCACCAGAAAACTGGAAGTGGCACTGTGGTTCAAGTGGTAGAGAGCTAGCCTTGAGCTGAAAAGCTCAGGGACAACACCCAGGCCCAGAGTTCAAGCCCCACAACCAACACCACCAACAAAAAAAAGAGTACACACTATTCTAAGCTTTTCCTGTTGAGATGGAGGTCTCATGAACTTTTTGCCCATGCTGGTTCAAGTTAATGATTCTACTGATTTTTGCTAGTGAGTAGCTAGGTGTATAGGCATAAGCCACCACTCCAAGCATGACTTATTTTTAATGCTACTGCAAAGAATATTTTTTTTTGTATTTCAATGTTTTATTGATCTGGCAACTGCAAAATATACAAATTTCTCAAAGGCATCCCTTGTTTGAAAATGTAGCATAGCTTCATCCCAGGTCATTAATTCAGACAAATATATATACAGAAGTCAAAAAAAAAAATCACACACATAAGGCCCCCCCCTAAACCAATTAACAAATGAAACCCAATCTAGACAGCTTTCTATTGTTTAGGCTCCCTTATACATATTAAATAAATAAATAGCACTTCTGCTATCAAAATAATAAAAAAATAATTTTCAAGTATTACAAATGAAAAGATCATTGGTGTGGTTCAGTTTTTCTACTCTCCCAAAGTGAAGAGCTTTGCCCATGATCAATGGAGAATGAGAAACTCACCCAAAAACATATGCAAAGTTAAAGACACTGGTCCCTGTTGTTTTGTTTGCGGAGGTTGGGGAGGAAACCAATAGAAGCAAAAAGTTCCATGACTTAACTACATCAGACTCCTCAAGCCCTCAAAATCAGGTCAAACTGGGCAAAGAATATTTTTAATATAGTCAAATTTTCCCTTAACCTCATTTTTATATTTAATACATTAAGAATTTTTATATCCATGTTCAAGGGGGATACTGGTATATGATATTACTGTCTTCCCTTTATCTGAGTTGAACTTGCCCTTCTAGTTTCTTGAAGAAAATATGTGACCTTTGGTTTTAAACTTATGTATCGGTGGCTATGGATGCATATTTTATAGTTAAAATTTCTTTCCCCATTGGTAAAGTTACATTTCACAAATTTTGATGTTATATGTTTACATCATCACTCACTTTATATGACTTTCTAATTTCCACTTTATTTTTTTTACCCATGAGTTATTTAGTAATTAAATGTCCAAATATTTCAAGCTTTTTTCATATCCTATTGTTATGCATTTTCAATTTAATGTAGCCAAACATTTGATGGATTCCAAAATGATCTATCTTGTGAACATTCCAGAAGTGCTTAAAATGATCTATATGTATTCTGGGCTGGGAAGGTGGCTCAGTGGTAGAGTGCTTGCCTTGCATGCATGAGGCCCTGGGTTTGATTCCTCAGCACAACATAAGCAGAAAAAGCCAGAAGTGATACTATGGCTTAAGTGGTAGAGCACTGGCCTTGAGCTGAAGAACTAAGGGACAGCGCCCAGGCCCAGAGTTTAGGCCCCACAACCATAGGAAAAAAAAAAAAAAAAGACCAAAAACCTGTATTATTCTACAACTACTAGTTGACTGCAGTATTTTTTAAAATATGAACTAGGTCGAGTTTTTTTCAAATCTATTCTAAGTTTTTGTTGTTATTGTTTGTTTATAGCCTATGAATTACTAAACAAGGTGTGGTAAAATAAATCAACTATGATTCTACATATTTCCTTTAGTTCTATCACTAACTGTATATACTTTGAAGCTTTGCTATTAGAGTATAAACAAATTCAAGACAAGTATTATTTGTGAATTAATCAAATAACCAAGTTTGTAAAAAGATATATATGACAATCAGGAGAAACATGAATGCCACATGGGTCTGTTAAGGTTGTAAAGACAGTATAAAAACTTTTAGGGCTGATGTTATGGCTGCATTTTAAAAGTAAATTCCTATTTGCTTATTAGCAAGTCATGATATAATATCTGAGATTCTCTTTAAAATCTAGTGATGTGGAAGAGGAAGAAAGGAAAGTAGCAAGGTAGAGACATTCTGTCTTTTGGTTGATGTGTAGGTATTTTCAAAAGGAAATGGTTAAAAAAATTCATTCAAATCTTTATTTCTTGTTCCGTCAGTTTGGAACATGTTCTCTTCACAATTTAAGCCTTGACTATGTCCTTCACCTGTCCCATCTGCCCAATTTCAGCTTTAGTCAGATGTTTACTTCCATTAAAACTAGTTAGCATTTGCTTTCCTCTTTATATAGTCGTCTTTTTTTGGTCAACCCCTTGTGTCAGGCTTTCAACAGATTACAGCAAGAGAACTGCTCTTCTGCACAGGGCACTCCGTTTGGCACCTACATGGAGGACTTTCCTGTACTGACTATGGATTATTTTTCAAAAAGCACTTCATAGTTTTTATTACAATACTGCCTCTGTAAAGAGACCCCCCACCTTTTCTTACCTTCTATGTAAGGTTTTTGTTTTTGGTCGGTTGTAGGGCTTGAACTCTGGGCTTGGGTGCTGTTCTCACCTTCTAATAATGGCTAATTCAAAATTTATTCTACTTTGGTTCTGCACCATGGTTTAGTAAGAAATTTAAGAACAGAAAGTCTTACTTTCCGTGCCACTTACATAATATAGTTAATTCTTCAACACATACATTATGTAGAATTTATGCTTTTTCTTTCTCTTTCTTCTCTCTTAGTAGAGTATCAGGGCACAGACTCAGATCCTTGTGCATGCTAGGCAATGCTCTCTACTGTTGAACTGTATCAACTTCATCTCCAGAATTTTTTTCCTAACACATTATTCCATTTAGCTTTTTTTCCCTCTTCTGCTAATTTTTGTTAATTTGTTCATTTATTTGGGAGAGAATATGAAGGTATTTGAATAAGCTTAAAGTCACTGTATGATGGCTGGGCCATGTATATAAAATACTAGATTCAAAGTCATGTTGCTTAGCATTTTGAAGTATTATCCCATTGTTTTAAGTCATCTAGCCATTTCATATTATCAGTTTTGATAAAGTAACAATTACAACAAAACTAATAATCTAGTCTTTCCCCTATTCCCCAAGCAGGAAGCCTATTTTTTGCTGCAATTTCTTTTGTCAAATTTTTACAATATATCTTTTCAAGTCCTGATATTTCATAACAATATATTTGCATAGAGAACCTCAGTTTACTCAAACTGTTTGAAACTTACTACATCTAAAAGCTGGCTTCAATATTTACTTAGGTATGAAGTTATAAAAGCTTTTTCTCCTTTTTCTTATATTATTCTAGAACTGAGTCTAATGAACAAAAGCATCACTTAAATTTATCTCTTTTTTTCAAATATGTTTTTTTATTTTGGTTTCCCCTGTATGTGATGGAACACTACTTCAACAATATGTTCAATATTCTACCACTATGATGTTTTATTTCCAAGTTTCAGCTATTATATTTTTTGGTTGTGGGGAAGGTGCAGGTATTGGAAAGATTCATTTCCTGTCTTTTCCTCTCAACAAAATCCTTTTAAGTATTAGAAGTTTCTTGTTTATGTGCACATGTGCATGTTTTCCGTTTTTTGAGAGTCTCACTATGTAGCCCTGGTTGGCCTGAGACTCATGATCTTCCCAAAGTCCAAGGATTATAGGCATTACCACATCTAACTAGGGTGAGCTTTTGTTTTCCTTTTTTCTGTTCAATTATTTCATTCAGAAAACGTTCTCTTTACCTTTGTTACTTCATGTTTTGATTATTTTATCTGATCATTTATTCTTAACAATAAAGGTCAATGGTACAAATGGGGCTGTTAGAATTTTGTAAATGTTAAAGTTGTGTAGTATCTCAGAGTTTTACAAAGTTAGGTATTAAAGATTAAGTCTCTCTTTAAAGCTGATAGATTTGGGGAATCTACTAAAAATTGAGGGTAACTTTTCTTGTGTGTCTCAAAATCATCTTATCAACACTAATTCAAGTCTCCATTGCTGGTACTGAACTAAGAACCCAGCCATTGTCCACATATGACCCTCGATCCAACAATAGAAAAGCTGCATTCTAAGTTACTTTTCTATTTTTTTCCATCCATTCATCCATCATTTCTGAATACTTGTAAAACCCTATCATCTACAATGATTACCCGCTCGTTACACCTCTCATATGACATTTCCAATAACACTACAAAATGTTCCATTTGGAATGTATCTTGCACAAGGAGAGTTGGGAAATCAAGAATACTAAAAATTTGTTACAACAGGACTAGGAACTTTGATTTTAAAAAGTAAAAGAGTAACAGGTAAAATGAGATAAATTAGAAAAATTTATAAATTCTATTTGTCAAAAATAGACAAATATTTGAAAAGAAATGAGGAAGGAAGGAAAAAGGAGTAGGCAAGAGACATGAAGGAAGCAGAGAAAGGTGTACTTGACTGAGGATTAAGAACACAACTCCTAAGGAATTATACCATACTTCAATTAATACATGTGCGTACACTTGACTATAACCCTATGTGTGTCTGCTTGTATGTTTATAAATTAGATCTAGCTCATAGTCCAAAAAATGAATAATAAGAAATTGAAACTTGAAAGGTTTGGAGGGAAGGGCAAGGAGAGTGGAGAGAGAAAGTGAATAGAGAAAGGAAGGGAGGAGAACATGCAGTAATAATATTTAACGGATATCCCATGAAACTAGGAAAAATGAGGGAGGGGTCAGTGAGAGAATGGGGAGGAATAACCAAAAATGTGACAGCAACCAAGAGGTGATGCACTTGTAAACTGATTTTTTAAATGGTAAGCTCTTTGTACAACTAAAGACAAATAAATAAATAAATAAAAGACATACCTGCTGTATTGTATGACTCACTTGTGACTCCACTAGAAACACCACTTTGGTCTTTAACTACAGCAGGAGCAGCATTGGCATTTTCATGCCGTAAATTGCCATGTAATGTTTTAAAAATAGTTGTCAAATCTTCTTGACTAAGAATGAACTATTAAAATGAAAAAAGATATGTGTTCACAGTCCTACTTACTGTACTTGAAATTTCTTGCACAGTAATGTACTCAATAATACCTTATGTAACTGTAACCCCTCTGTATATCACCTTCACAATAAAATTTAAAAAATCCTGCACAGAGAAATTTAAGTCTGCTTTCAGTCTTCAACAAAACCAATTTTTAAAGTATTGAAATTTTTAACTCAACAGTAAGCTTTCCAAGTGATCATGGGACCTCTAGTAGCTTATGAAAAACAGAACTGAATTAGATGCCAGTACCGGGCAGCTAAAGATGATGAGCTATGTGGTGCCAATGCACCACATTGGCCAGCCTTGTAAACCTTTCATCTTTGTCATTTAACTATCAGACTGTTTTAGTTAGCAACCACTTTTTAAAAGTTTATAGAAAGGGCAACAATTGTAACTTTATGTCTCTGTATTCTTTTTGACTGACTACTGAACATTTCAGACTATGACCAATTCTTGCCTTAACCATGGTAAGTTCTACAAAGTTTGAGAAGATTGCATTGCTTATCAACATTATCTCCAATTTAGCACAAGGATTAGCACCCAGGAGACATGCAAATATTTGTTAAAAGAATCAAGAATGTTAATTTCTAGTTAATAAGGCACTATTTTAATTCTTTTTCTATCTGCCCCATCTTCCCACTTTTTTGAGGAGGTGATACTAAGGACAGACCAAGATCTCACACATTCAGGCAAGCATTCTGCCATTATGCTACCCCCATAGTCACTTTTGTCCATGCTGGCCTTGAACCTGAGATCCTCCAACCTCAGCATGCCTCCCAAGTAAACTGGGATAACAGCAAATATAAGTAGCATCACACCTGGTTGCTGTCATTTAAATTAAATGACAGTTAAATAATCATAAGCCAGGTAATTGATATATAAATTCTACAGAAGTTTTTAATGTCTCCAAATAATTATTTGTCAACAAACAAAACAAAAATACAAAAGCATCAAGAAAGTTACCTCCATAGGTTTTAGCTGAGCATTTACATTAAAACAAGGGACTTCCTGGTACCAACCCCAGGATAAATTTCTCTCAACAATCACTTCAAGATTTAAAGGCAGTAGTAGATCCAGTACTTCCTGGTATGCATCATTAATAAATTGAGACCTATTGGTAGAAATCAAATTGCTTTGAAGTATTTATCATAAATTTTCAGATAGGAAGAAATAAAAGGTAAAAGACTAATGTATCATTATACACAAAATAGTAGAAATCAAGAAACTTTTGGTATAAAGAGAAAAATAGTCTTTTATGTCTCCCATTAGAAACCTAAGTAACTTTCTCTAATCGCAAGTGTTCCACATTGAAGAAAAACTCTTTTGTGTATGTGCATACCCACTCGCACCAGTCCTGGGGCTTGAACTCAGGGTCTGGGCACTGCCCCTCAGCTTTTTTGCTCAAGGCTAGTGTTTTATCACTTGAGCCACAGTTCCAGCTTTTTTAGTGGCTAATTGGAGGTAAGAGTCTCAAGGACTTTCTTGTCTGGGCTGATTTTGAAACATGATGCTCAGATCTCAGCCTCCTGAGTAGCTAGCATTACAGGCGTGAGCCACCAGCTCATTCTATTTTAAGACAAAATCCTATTTTACCATATGATAAAATATATCAAAACTACAAAATTGTAACAAAAATTCTTAAAATGAGAACTATTATTTATATCACTTATAAATAAACATGATATAAGGACTCAATTTTTTTTTGTGCCAGAACTGGAGCTTGAACTCAGGACCTCCAACTTTTCCTTGACTTTTTGGGTCACAATTAGCATTCTACTACTTATTTAAGCCATACTTCCAGGCAGGCTTTCCACTGCTTAACTGTAGATGGAGTCTCACAGACTTTTCTGCCTAGGCTAGCTTTAAACCACTATCCTCCAGGTCTCAATCTGGGTATCTAGAATTACAGGCATGAGCCACCAGCATCCAATATAAAAACATTTTAATTCATGGTACTAGATATAATAGAATACCACATTTACCCTTACTTTATGAGAAACAAAATTCTGTCATATGAAAGCTTTGTTTCTGTGGGTCAAAATTGCTCAATATATTTAACTTCATATTCATCTAAACCAAATTTTCATTTATAAAAAGAGGAACGATACTCAGGAAAAGAAGAAACTTTAGGTCACTCATTAACGTCTTTCAAAGATGTGACAAAGAAACCTGCTGTTGTTACAATCTCACATATTAAATGTTTACAAAAATATACTTATGTTTTAAATGTAACAAAACCTTACTCTAGGGTTTGAAGATATGACTGTACAACTTCAGTTATCATTTACTTAATAGGAGAGTGCTACAGGAGTCATGGGTATCTCAGAATGTATGGTGGCAAAGTCATTCATGGATGGACTAGGAAATGACACTAAATTTAATCACAATGATACTTGCACACTCTCCACTTCATGGTAATAAATTACAGAAATCTAAAAACCCTGCAATATTGAATATGCAAGTTTAATGTCTAGGCAACATAACAAATGGCTAACATTAAGTCATTTCATCAGCCTTCTGTTACTAAAAATGCTTCCTATTTTTCACTTTAAAAAATACTTGTAATAAGATCTGTATAAATATCTTTGGCTAAATCTCTCTAGATAAACTTTCTTGCATATGCAGGAGTTTGAAGCCAGGGGCCTTGCCCTTGCTCAGCTTGTTCACTCAGCTGGGGCTATGCCATGCCTCCAGCCTGGCTCTTTGGTGGTTATTTTTGAAGATGGAATCTACCAAACTTTTCTGCCTGGGTTCACTTTAAACTGTTGAGCCTCTGATCTCAGCCTCCAGAATAGCTAGGATTATAGGCGTGAGCCACGAGCTCAGGGAGGAAAAACCCTTCTTAGTCATTATATTCAATATCTAAGAATAAGAACTCATGATATAGCATAAGTAAAAGGTGCAATAAGACATAATATGATAAAATGACAGGTGAAAGAGAGATACAAGGAGAGAAATTTAAAAGTTGTAACACTACAGCTTACATTACAAAAGAAGTATTTCAAATAAATCATCTCAGCTTCCACCTAAGGAAACTCAGAAAAAGAGCAAAACTGAACCTACAGCAGGAAGAAATAATATTAAATATAAATCATCACAAGAGAAACCGGAAAAATACAAAAAGCAATAATATCAAAAGCTGGTTCCTTAAAACCAATAAAGTGGATGAGTCTAATTAAACTGTTCAGTACAAAGGCATAAATTACAAATATTAGGAAGACAGAGGTGACATCATTAAACACTTTCATGACTAATAAGGAAATATTCTTAACAACTAAATGTTAATAAGAATAAATATTTTGTAGTCAATTATTTCAAAATGATTTGCTTCAAAAATTCAAAGCTGACAAAATATACTGGGTGATACTGTACATTACAACTTACGAACAACTACAAAAACAGAATATATTTCTTCAATAATGTTAATAGTTTTGCAGTTTCCAAATATTTTCTAGATTTTTAGAAAATAGAATTGTAATTCATGTTGATAGAAAAAAAACTTGGGTATAGAGCCACAAAATTAAATAGTTAAAACAAAATCCTAGTATAAACAGAATACTCAAGATACTCAAGCCTTAATGTAAAAATTAAGATAGTATACAGTCATGAAAAGCTTACCTGTATAGTCTCATTTCACTCAGTTTTATTGTTATTAAATCAATAACAGGTGGGGGATTGCACTGGCTCTCTGCTACCATCGTAAACACATTTGTCATTGTAATCAGTCCAAAATCAGCAACAAAAACATTTTGAGAAACTGGAGACTGTGGAATGACAACTACTGGAGCTTTGATGTTAACATCTAATGCCAATCTGGAACTCCTTTGCGTCAGTTCCTTAACACCAGTTGCAGCCATTTCTGCTGCCTGAACAGTTGCTTCAGCCAATGCTTGTTTAGCTGCTTGAAAATTATCTATAAAAGCCTGTAAGAAGATAGAATTATATTCTGTATATTGCCATTAGTACACTTATTAAATTATTTTAATGCTATAGTTTTACCTACATAAGCATTGGTACAACCAAGTATTGTTTATTCAAAGTGTGATGATCATGTTAAATCTTAACTTCCTGCTATTAAAATTCTGAGAAACACACACAAAGGTCTTGATTGGGGAAAAAAAAAATCTAGTTCCTGGACAAAGCAAAGTAAGTATAAACAATAGGTCCCACTTCCCTATAGAAATAGTCTGTTTATAATACTTTTGAAAAAATTATAAAATATTATAAAACTGTAACCAACCTGTCTATACATCACATTGAAAATGAAAAATGATAAAAATATGAAAAGAAAAAACATGAGAGCAAAAAACCAAAAAATATTTAAGAACTAAGACATATGTTCTAATTTTAAAATTCTAGAAAATACCTTGTGACATAAAATACAACTACCTGGATTTATACTTAACATGTTCAGAGAAAAAGTAACATTTCATTTTAGTAATTTTTACATAAAAGACAAGAGGGTTGGGTGATATGTTTATCAGAAATAAGAGTAAATAAGACAAATAAGCCTGACTTACCTTGTTCTGTGTACAAAAAGACTTCAAGGTTACAGGAAGAAAAACCTCACAATAACATCAATTTAAAAGACCACAGGAACTTACAATCAAGTAAAAAAATCTCCAAATAATAGAAGGCTCCACAACCCCAAATATACACAGGTAAATAACCTCCTTGCTTATAAATGCCCTCCTTGCTTATAAATATTGTCACACTTAGTGGGTGCCGGTGGCTCATGCCTATAATCCTAGCTACTCAGGAGGCTGAGATATGAGGATCACGGTTCAAAGCTAGCCTGGGCAGAAAAGTCCGTGAGACTCTTATCTCCAATTAACCACTAGAAAACTGGAAGTGGCACTGTGGATCAAGTGGTAGAGCACTCGCCTTGAGCTGAAGAGCACAGGGACAGTGCCCAGGCCCAGAGTTCAAGCCCCACGACCAACAACAACAACAAAAAGTCACATTTGACCTACTTATTAACTGGATTTGATTATCCAGTTTATAACTAATAATTAAGACAGTACTTTAAAAAGCATTTTTCTAGTATGTGCTAGGCTCTAGATGCAATCACTAGCCTTTGTTTTTTGTTTACTAGTGACATCATAAAAAAAAATCACACTTAGAGATTAAGAGTAACAACAGACAACAAGGAAAAAAGAGAAAAATAAGCTAGGTACTGGCTGCTCATGCCTGTAGTTCTAGCTACTCAGGAAGATTACAGTCTGAAGCCAGCCTGGGTGGAAAAGTCCTCATCAGACTCTGATCTCCAATTTACTCAAAAAACAGAGGTGGCGCTGTGGCTCAAAGTGCTCTGTAGATTGCTACCCTTGAGCACAAAGGGGCTAAGGGTCAGCGCCCAGGCCTGGAGTTCAAAGCTCCAGAACTGACCGCCACCCTTCCCCCCAAAAGAGAGAAAGAGAGAGAGAAACACAAACAGTCAGGTGCTGCTGGCTCACATCTGTAATTCTTAGCTACATAGGAAGCTGAAATCTTGAGAATCAGTTTGAAGCCAGTCCTGGCATCTCAAAAACAACCAGCAAAAAGTAGTGCTGAAGGGCTGGGAAAGTAGCTCAGTGGTGGAGTGCTTGCCTTGCAAGCATGCGGCCCTAGGTTCGATTCCTCAGCCCCACATAAGCAGAAAAAGCCGGAAGTGGTGCTGTGGCTCTAGTTGAAGAGCACCGGCCTTGAGCTGAAGAGTTAAGGGACAGCCCCCAGGCCCAGAGTTCAGGCCCCACAACCAACAACAACAACAAAAAGGTAGTGCTGAAGATATGGCTCAAGTGAAAGGAGTGCTAGTGAAGCAAGCAAGCTGAGGAACAGAATGAATCACTGTGCTCAAGTCTCAGTATTAACAACAAGGAAAAAGAACCCTATGAAAAACAGAACTTCAAATGCAGGAGACCCAGAGTGGAGTCATAAAGGGTCTGAACCTAATTCCTTGAACGCTGAATATATTCATGTTAATGTATAAATATATTTTTAATTACATTTTCCCATGTGAAAATGTTCTAACATTTTTACAAATGTTACACAAATAATGAACTGAAACAGTTGCTATAAATGCTACCCAGTAAACTATTTAACATTAAAAAATCAAAGGGATATTTTCCATTTATGCTTAACATACAGAACCATCCTTTTCAATAAGCATAAAAAGGAAAATTTGTCAAAATACTTACCAATACAGAATACAGAAATTTTGTGACAAACACTACTTCAATGCATCCAACAGTTAGGAGAATTTTAATGTCCACAATATTCATATCTGTGTATGCAGAGCCAGCAGTGGCATCCGTGTAAGAAACCATTTTGAAGCTGAAAACTTCTTTGCCAGTGATATAAACAGCCTAATGAGAGAAAATCACTATTGCAATAATTTTTGAAGTAATGTGTATTCAAGCCAAAGTAAAACAAAGCAAATAAAATAAGAAAACATGAACCCCATCTGAAAATTCTACCGGATATTCAAGCCAGTATAAGCAAGGCTTATTATTAATTATAAATGCTTTATAAGAAACTAGCTATATTTTCAAATTATTGGTGGAAGTTCCATTTGTAGGTCATAAAATTAAGCTAGTAAGTTTAGCCCAGCTACTTTTTTAAAAAATAGAAAGCAAAAAATACGCACTTTCACTTTGAGTTTATACCTTTACGCTAAGCCATCATATAAACATATCTCCACCCAAGTTCAAAGTCTGGAAAAACATTATGTGTACAACTTACTAAAAGCACCTTCTCATTTTTTTGGAAGGATGTGGAGTTTTCCAGATTGTTCCAAGGGACCTCGTCCCTATTTCTAAGCTTTTCATTTCCTTTGGAAAGAGTCATCTTAATTGCCAACCAGGAACTGCCTATAGTGGCTTAAAACTTCAAGCCCTGTAATACTAGTTTAAAATGGAAGAGACTATACGGAGACTTCAACTTTGGAATATGGGCATAGTACTTAGTTTAGAGGTTTTTTAAATTAAACTCTAGAGGAACAGGGAGCTGAAAATCCAATAGCAAGCAAATCAGTTCCAATTTCAGAAACAAGAACTCCTAGAAACCAAAAGTATGAGGGACTTCTGAAGACTGAGGCACAAGATGGGACAGTTCTCCCTCTACTACTGATACACAAAGCTGAAGGAAGAGCTCATTCAAATCCCTAGCAAGAAATAACTAGATAAACTATGACAGCTTTCCTTAACTCCATTGGAACAAAGTATCCTAACATCAGGGAGTAGAAGACAAAGCAGCCAGGTACCACAAAAGTGAGGCAAGAATAATTCAGCTAAATGATTTTCCAAAGCCATGGGAGTCACAAACACAAGAGTAGTACACACAGTTTCAGGCGCTTCATGAGCAAATGCTGGGAACTCATGAGAAAGATGGTGGTAAGGGGGAAAACTAGTATAGAAATTTCCTTGAAATTTCCTATGTAAAAGAAAAGGCTGGGAGTGTGCTTGCCTAGCATGCATGAAGCCCTGAGTTCGATTTCTCAGTACCACATACACAGAAAAAGCTGGAAGTGACACTTGGCTCAAGTGGTAGAATGTCAACCTTGAGCAATAGAAGATCAGGGACAGTGAGTGACCAGGCCCTGAGTTCAAGCCCCAGGACTTTCAGAAAAGAAAGCCTTATTTTCAGAAAAGGCCCAAAGTATCATCAGGATTATTAAGCCAGCTGTGAGTTAAAGAGCCACGTGAGAGCCTGAGGTTGTAGAGTTCAAGTTCAAGTATATACTCATCCATGCGCACATACACAGACACCCACAGGATTCATATGACCATCTCAATCAATACAGAAAAAGCCTTTGACAAAATCTAAAATTTGTAGGATACATCTAGAGCATTACTTAGTGGAATTATTTATACCAATAAATACTTAAATAGAAAGCACTCAACTCAAATCAGTAAACTAATGCTACCTCTTAGGAAGAGTTTATTAAATCCAAAGAAAGCTGAAGGAAATAAAAAAGGTAAAATCAAAGATAAATAAAATAAAAAACAGAACATTCAACGAAACAAAAAGTTTGGTGTTTTAAAGGGTCAATGAAAAGAGTGTCTACTGAGAATGATCAAAAGAAAAAGGCAGAAATCCTACTCCATGCAAAGAAGGAATCAGACTCAAGTTCCTTCCACTTATGACACTATGGGTAAAAAAATATAGGGACAAAAACAGAATAATGATTTTTCAGGTGGTAAAAAGACGGAAAAATAAAGCAAAAAGGCCATAAATTTTTGGGCATCACAGACACATTGTACATCATTAGGAGCCAGAAGTTGCATAATCTATCAAAACTCATCAAACTATGAACTGAAATGAGTATATTTTACAGCAAATGTGTATGAATAAACTGACCTTTAACGCATGATAACGCATGAAAAAAATCTTAATCAAGAATTGAATACAAAGGCTACTGAAGTCCCTACATCTTACCAAGAAGACAAACATCTTTCTGTTCCAAGGCCTGTGTAGTTACCATTTCCTCTACCAGGAATGTTCTTTCCAAGGGCTCACACCCAACCATTCAGATTTCTGTCAAGTGTTTCTTTTACAAAGGGGCATTGTACTACTCAAGTTATTATCTCATGTATTACCTAATCATTTCAAACCCAGTGTTTTCAAAGCACTTAACCACTCCTCATATTATTTCTGACTTCTATTTATCCCATGAGGAAAGAAGCTTTCTTTCACTACTATATTATCTCAAATTCTGTTAGATTGCTTAAGAAAAATTGGAGCATCTTCTGTATTGAGAGATTAGCACAATACAGAGTTTAGAACAGAGAAGACAGAAACAGCATACTAGCTGAGTGCCAATGGCTCATGCCTTGCTACTCAGTAGAGTGACATCTGAGGATTAAAATTTGAAGTCAGCCCAGACAGGAAAGTCTATGAGACTTTTTTTTTGGGGGGGGGGGCAGTCATGGGGCCTGAACTCTGGGCCTGGGCGCTGTCCCTCAGCTCTTCAGCTCAAGGCTAGCACTCTACCACTTGAGCCACAGCCACTAACGGCTTTTTTCTTTTTGCTTATGTGGTGCTGAGGAATCGAACCCAGGGCCTCATGCATGCAAGGCAAGCACTCTACACGGAGCCACCTTCCAGCTCCTATGAGACTCTTATCTATAGTTAAGCATTAAAAAAGACAAAGTGTAACTTTGGCTCAAGTGGTAGATCAAAAAAGCTCAGGGACAGTGCCCAGGCCCAGAGTTCAAGCCCCAGAAATGGTGCGCATGCGCATGCATACGCGCGCACACACACCTCTAAAAAACAGACATTTACATAAAAATTTGTGAAGAGAAAAAGAAACCCTTCTATATCCTTCAATTAGTTTTCCAGGTGGCTTGTCAGTATTAACATTCACAATCTTCACAAGAAAAATGACTCACCTAACAGGAAAAAACCTAATATCAATGTGTAAAACTATAAAATTGACAAATCAGTGCCCATATAACTACTGCACAACTACCTGTCCAAAAATCTTATCCACAATTCTATAATCAGTTCTAAATATAGCAGGACCTTAGAACAGAAAGAAAATTTTCATCAGAAAGGTCATCAGCAACACCAGACTAAGCTAGAGTAATGAATTTTAAATCATCAAGGAATGAAAATCAAAGCTAAGGACTTAAAATCTAGTAAAAATGCTAGGCAAATATAAATGTCAGGAAACAACATTCCAGGAATAGTGCTCTTACAAGCCCTTAGAAATCTACAAAAGAATGATCGTTTTCTGGGGATCTATTCCATGACAGAATGTTTGCTTAGTGTATGTGGGAACACTGGTTTGATCCTACTTGCACACATATATGCACACACAATGTAGAATGAACTTTAAGAAGCAACAACGATTCACAGTATCAGCATAAAAACTAGTGAAGTCTTCCTTTAAAAAAATGAAGAAAAAATTTAAATCTTATTTTACAATACCACTGAAATAACTGTGTCGTAAATTTGTCTAACACCATTGCTGCTTTAATAAGAATAACCACTTTTCAGCTTGCTAGACATTAAAATGCAGTCTTATCCCATTACTGTTGCCTAGGTAAAACTTCCTCTCTCTCTCGTGATTCTGCACAACAATGAACCAAAGCCCAACACAGCTCCCAGTTATTAACCAACCACAATAAAACCTAATAACCAGACCACAGACATGTAAATAAATTCCCTACCTTTATATTTTCTTGGCATTTCCAATCCACAAACCCCTTGGGGAAAGCTGAGGGCTATTGATATTTTATTGTAAAGGTGATGTACAGAGGGGTTACAGTTGTATCAGTAAGGCAATGAATACATTTCTTATCAACGTTACCCCCTCCCTCATTCAGAAACTTTTAAATAAAAGTGGAGGCCCCTAAGTCTTCTATACTCCTTTTACCTTTTCTCTCCCTTCCCTCATCCATTACGGTTTCCAAGTGCCTCCAGAGACCCCACCGGCCTCCCTTGTAAACACCTTCTTCTTTCATCTGCAGAATGTGTTCCTCATGTGTCTTTCCAATGCATTTGTCTTACTTTCCCAGTACACTCATACCTAGACAGTGGCTTTCTTGGCTTATGGGCACTCTTCAGACAAACCTTATGGCTAAATTAGAGGAAAGCACAACAAATGGTAAGAAGGAAGAATGAAGAAAGAAGGGATGGGAACAAAACTAAGAAAAGTTTTCATAAATAAAACCTGGCTGATTGCCATATATCATCTAGAGTATTTCTAAATCTATTTATGTATCTTTTTTCTTGCCAAATTCTAAATGCTTACTTCCTGAGACTGAACAGTTTTTCTGATCTGACAATTTGATATTCTCTTCTATATACCACTCTACATAGATGACTCATTATTCAGGCACTGTCTGTCCAATTCTACCACAGTATCTAGTCTACTTCTCTCCATGCAGTACACCAAATGTCTACCTTTCAATAACTAACCATGCAGTTCAAAGGATTCTCTTAACATAATACATGCATGACAATCACTGACTTAAAAATGTCCAATTTGTTACCAAGCATTGCAGCCTCCTCCTTTGGTTTACCCTTCACTTCCCTTCCCAGCCTCCCCCCTCCCCCCCAATCCCAACCCTTCTCCTTCCCCCCCCTTCCCCTCCCCCCTGAACCGACTTTGTAAAGCTTGTTTTGGACATGACAACTTATACTTCTCGTTGTTGCATCAGGTCCACCTGTATCCTTAAACAACTGTTTTTCCCCCGCTGCCCATGTAATTGTAACCCCTCTGTACAGTATGTTCACAAATAAAATAAAATAATTAAAAAAAATAAAAAAAGAAATGTACTCACTATCTTGCCCATGTAATTGTAACCCCTCTGTACAGTATGTTCACAAATAAAATAAAATAATTAAAAAAAATAAAAAAAGAAATGTACTCACTATCTTGCCCATGTAATTGTAACCCCTCTGTACAGTATTTTCACAATAAAAAATTATTAAAATTTAAATTTAAAAAAAAATGTCCAATTTGGACTGGGAAGGTGGCTCAGTGGTAGAGTGCTTGCCTTGCATGCATGAAGCCCTGGGTTTGATTCCTCAGCACAACATAAGCAGAAAAAGCTGGAAGTGGCGCTGTGGCTCAAGTGGTAGAGTGCTCCCCTTGAGCTGAAGAGCTGAGGGACAGTGTCCAGGCCCAGAGTTCAGGCCCAATGAATGACAAAAATATAAAAAAATTTAAAAATCTCCAACTTTCTGATGCTGGTTTCTGAAATGCATTATGAGGTTCAGATTTCAGAAGAAGAGAACAAAGATGAGATAAGGTGGAAAAAAGCACTTATTATTTTACCCCAAAACACTTTGTTCCAGGGCATTAGATATTTATAATACCCTAAATGTACTTTTTACAAATAAAGAAACAGAATCTAAGATTAGGTAATTTGGTAAAGATTCACAATTACTAAGAAACAAAACTAAGATAAGCAGTCAATTATGTCTGACACCGAAATTCTTAATAAGCCACACTGCTAAAATATGACAGCTGTTTTCCTAACAAGTATGACCACTGACCAGGTTTAAAAGGCAATCATTTAGGTGGGGGAGGGAAGGGATAGTAGGAGAAAAACAAAGGAGGGGGTAACAATGCTTGACAGGGAATGTACTCATTACCTTACTCATGTAACTGTAACCTCTCTGTACAGCATCTTTACAAGAAAATAGAATTTTTTAAAAAGGCAACCATTTAATGATGTTAATCATTAATAAAAACAAATTATTACCTTCTTGTATAGAGCCATTATATCAGAATCCAATACAATTATATTCCTTAGCTTTGCAATTGTTTCAGTAACTAAGGGCCTCATAATCACCTCAGAATCAAGTCCTAGGGGAATAAAAAGATAAATGATTGCTTTTTCCTTTCATTTAAAATTTTGCTTTTTTATGAAAATTTATTACCTTCGATCTTAATTTCAGCAATGTTTCGCTTCTGATCTTGAATAAAAATCCGCAAACATGATAATTCTGCTAAAATCTGCAAGGTAATAATATCTTCATTCGTGGATAGCTTTAAAGCTACAAAAAAAAATCATAAAATGTAAGAGAAAACTTTTAGTAAACACTATACTTATAATTCAACTGAAATACCAAAACAAAAATACTACATAAAATCTAGTTTGTGATTTAACTGAATATTCTTTATGATTCTAAGGTATGTCTTATGATTCTAAGAATCATGTAATGAAATCAAAAGCAAATAAATAGGCAAACAAAACACTGTTAATAAAAGACTATAACCAGGTTTTCCTGATCTAACAATTTGTTATTCTCTTCTATATACCACTCTACATAGATAACTCATTCAGGCACTGTCTGTCCAACTCTCCAACAGTATCTAGTCTACCTCACTCCTTTCCATATAGTACCAAAATGTCTACCTTACCATCAGGTTCAAAGGACTCTCTTAACATTACCATAACATGCATGACAATCAGTATTTAAAAAAATCTCCAACTTTCTGATGTTGGTATCTGAAATGCACTATGAGGTTCAGATCTCTGAAGAAGAGATGTAAAATCCTCAGTTTTCCAAGGGAGGTAGTGCTAGGGGTTTGAACTAAGGGCCTCCTGGTAATTTTCCCTGTGAGCTACACCTCTAGCTGTGTTTGTTTTCCATAGTTATTTTGGAGATGGAGTCTAGCAAACTTTTCTGCCCAAACTGGTCTGAAGCATGATCCTCTAGATCTCAGCCACTTAACTAGATAGGACTATAGGTACAAACCTACAGCAGCCAGTTAAAATCTTTAATTTGTTTCAGTATGATTACTGGTAAAAAGTTACTATAAAAAGTATGTTATGTGCTTTTTAAAGTAATAAACTGAGTATCAACAACCCAAAAATCCCATTTCAGAAATGCTCCAAAATTCAAAATTTCTCAAGGACCAACTTTGGATTCTGGAGCATCTCAAATTTCAACTTTGTGCATTTCGGATGTTCAACCTATATTCTGACCAAGGATGTAAGGGCGCTCTGGCTGTGACATCTGTCACCCCATTGATGGCCAGGGTTCATTCGGCTGATCTGGCTGGCTAGGCCAGTGTCCCCTTCCTCCCTCCCTGTTCCATGTGCATCCCTCCAGAAGCTGCGCGCTCGGTCGAAAAGTACAACCATCCCCAACAGAGGAAGATCAGTCTTCGGTCAAGGGTATAGGAGTAGCTGTGCTCCCCTACTAGAACCTCCAAACAAGCTCTCAAGGTCCTATATTCTGACTAAAAATATACTCTAAGAATCAAATTTTCTTAGTTCCACCTTAGTCTAAAATAGTGCTATTGAATATAGTAATTCTTTTTTTGGTCGTGAGGCTTGAACTCTGAGCCTGGGCGCTGTCCTTGCGCTCTTCAGCTCAAGGCTAGCACTCTACCACTTTAGCCATAGCACGACTTCCAGTTTTCTGGTGGTTAATTGGAGATAAGAGTTTCACAGCGTTTCCTGCCCAGGCTGGCTTTGAACCATGATCCTCAGATCTCAGCCTCCTGAGAAGCTAGGATGACAGGCATGAGCCACTGGTGCCCGGCTTGAATATACTAATCTTAATGTAAATAAAATACTTGTACTATATATAACAAATTATATAGTAAACTTTTATAAATTAACATGAAATATATTTATTGACCTACTTGGTTTAAAAATTGAAGTTAAATTTTAAAGAAATATACCTAATTTTTTAACGACATCTCCTTTGTCTTCAGTCTCCGTAACAGACACTGGGGATCCTTCCACAGATTGTGGAAGGATATTGTTAAGGTAATTTATTGTATTCAGAAGTGCTTCAGTATGTAAATGAATATCCAAAGAGGAAAAATTCACCTAAAATTAACAATATTAATTTTAGTAAAGAGTCAATAAAAATTTGTAGTATCTATAGGCACTGTTTTCTGCTACAAATGATATGATTTATAATAACCAGGGTTTATCCTTAAGAATTTTCTAAATCCAGTATAAAATAATTGTCATATTGAGACACAGAAACATATTGTGTAATTCAAAAATAAAGGTATTACCTACTCATACCTTAATCAGTTGTAAAACATTGTTATAGGTACTTTTCAAGTCAGGTGCACTTTTTTCAGCCTATCCAAATGGAAAATAAATCTGTTAGAACATCTTAGGAAGTCATGAGTATATATAATTACTTTATAGTTCTAATACACAGTTATATGATTTTCCTCAACACACTAAATCAATCTATCTATGTATATATATAAAACGACACACACCATAATTTATATAACTATATACCATATACTGAACATCTACTTAACTCTATTTACCCAAATAAGCAACTTTTATAATTCTGGAACAAAGCAACTACTTTACTACAAGAGAAATATATATAGGGTCCTCTAGCAAGTGGTTAGTAAATGTTACATATAATTATTTGTATTATAAAGAAATCATAAACACCATCAAAAGTAACATCATTTGGTCATAAAGAACTCTGGTTTTTCCTAATCCAAAAAATTTTGTGGCAAAATTGTTCCAGAATCCAAATGTTATTTTCTTTTTCTAAAATTATTACTTATATTGTGATTAATAAATAATTGGATACGGGTATAGGAACCATCTGATGTTCTGACATGTATATATAATGTGGAATAAATTAGCTAACTTATGTCCATCTCTTTGTTTATCCATCATTTCTGAAGAAGACATTACAAATTTAGCTTTAGTTATTGTGCAGTATACTTTATTATACAGTCACTACATTGTGCAGCACAGCTCAATCCTACTTGTCTTGCCTGTCTGAGAGTCCGTTCCTTTTTGTCAGAAGTTCCCCTTTCATCCCTTTCCTACCATTCCCACTTCCTGTTAGCTACCATTTTTCTCTACTTCTATGAGTCAGTGTTGTGAGATCCTATAATATTGGTTTCTCTATGCCTGGATTATTTCACTTATCACAGTATCTTCTGGACCCACTTATATTGTTACAAATGAGAGCATTTCTCCCCTTTTGAAGAGTATTCAAGCATCTATGTAGGTATGGGTATATGTTTTTGTAATATGTATATATAAAACACACATATAATTCTATAATTGCAATACATTATGATATATAAAATGGAATATAAATTTCTTCTCTACTTAAGATCCACAACATTTTTAATCTAAAAGTTAAAATAAATATACTAACAAAAAATCCTAAAATATCCACACTAAGAGTGGATAGTAGTAATTGGTCTTAAAAGTAATAAAATGCTCTTAAAAATTATTAAACCAATATGAAAATAACAATGAAAACAGAAATGGACCATAGTCCATTAAAAAAACTTCTCAAATGAAATAGACATCATGAATAAGAATGAAACAAAATACACTGACATTAAATGAAACAACTTTATACAAGTGAAATCATTATCCTGTATCATGTATAACAATAAACTTCATCAAGACTAAAAGTGTGTTCTTTTTTAATATACTGGATAAAATAATTACATTGAAGGTCCTTTCTACTTAGAATAAGGCTATTTATTTTGCTTATGAAACATTTAGATGTCACATTTAGTATAAATGATACGACAAAAAGAAGTTAGAGAAGATATTACATTAGAATAATAATTAAAGAAACTATTGCAAAACATATAAAATGTGACTAAAATTTCAGCACCTCACTTACCTGTCAAGCAGATAAGTGGAATTTCTTACCTTCACATATTCTAGTGTTAACAGATCTTCCATCGTGTTATCCAGTGTTGTGACCAAATAAATGGGTTTCCTGTTTTCATCTAAAAATATTTTTTAATCACCTTTTGGTAGAAAAACTAATTAAAAATAGACACAGGCAATATTAATAGTTGTAAGACAGAAAAAACTTATAATAGTTCTTAGCCTTGGAATCTATTTTATCCAATAAGATCCTTGTATTTTTTAAACTGAAAAAGTTAATTCCTCCTCACAATTGTTTTCTTCACTTGTACTTCAAGACTAAACACTAAATGCTTTTTAATTCTAAACAGGAGGTAAGAAAATCAGAAATCTGTCCAAGAAAAAATCAGAATGGTACGTAGGAGCAATGAAGAACATAAAGAGAACTCTGGTCCTGGGACACAAAAATAAACTTTGAAGCTAGGACTAAGGTTAATGAAGATCATCATAATTACCCAGGTGTGAAATTAACCAGTTAAAATTTTTTTTTTTTGGTAGGTAGTGGGACTTGAACTCTGGGCCTGGGCGCTGTCCCTGAGCTCTTCAGCTCAAGGCTAGAACTCTACCACTTGAGCCACAGTACCACTTCCAGTTTTCTGAGTGGTTTATTGGAGATAAGAGTCTCACGGTCTTTCCTGCCTAGGCTGGCTTTGAATCTCAATCCTCAGATCTCAGCCTCCTGAGTAGCTAGGATTCAGTTATGAGCCGCCAGCACCCGGCCCAAAATACTTTTTTTTTTTTTTGGGTTGGTCGTGGGGCTTGGGTGCTATCCCTCAGCTCTTCAGCTCAAGGCGAGCGCTCTCCCACTTGAGCCACAGCGCCACTTCCCCAATTGAATTTTTAAGGGTAGAAAGAAAAAGTAGGAAGAAGAGAAAGAAAGAGATGGCAATATGACAACCTAATGATCTGTGCCACTTTTTGCTATATAGGAGGTAGTAATACAAGGACCACATCCAAAAATTAAGGATGGCCATTAGTTAATAAACAGCAAGAAAATGGATAAATCACGTTATTGAATTTAACACTTGAATGAAGAATAGAAATGAATCTCCCTCTAGAGCCTTCAAAAGGACTTCTTGAAGGCAGGCACCAGCGGCTCATGCCTGTAATCTAGCTACTCAGTAAGCTGAGAACTGAGGACTGTGGTTTGAAGCCAGCCTGGGTAGGAAAGTCTATGAGACTCTTAATTCCAATTAACCACCAGAAGATAGGAAGTGGCTCTGCGGTCCAAAGTAATAGAGTGCTAGCCTTGAGTGCAAAAACTTAGGGACAGCACCCAGGCCCTGGGTCCTAGGACAACAATAACAAAAAAGGACTCTAGACACTTTGATTTTTGCCCAGTGAGACTTGGATCAGACTAAGTTTGAGAGAATAAATTGGTGCCCAATTATTACAAGAGTAATAGGAAATGTAATGTTTCTGTATTTTGTATAGATTTAAAATTTAATCCACTTGATTTTCCTAAGTGAAAAAACTGTCAATGTTTGCCCTGAAACCCAGGGTATTAACTACGAGAGAGCTGAAAACTAGCCATATATGTGTGTACCTGTGTGTGTATATATTCTATATATATCTATAGCCTGTGGCTATAAACCCCATAATAGTCTGTAATACTAGCTATTAGGAGGCTGAGATGTAGAAGACCATCATTCAAGTCCTCTAGGCAGAAAAGTTCAATAGATTCTATTTCAAAACTAACCAACAAAAAGCCAGGTTCAGAATCAGCCAAATACGAGTTCTATACAGGTGCAGGTAAAAGATTAAAAACTAATTCTGCTATAGATTGGATGTGGTTTGCCTCCCCCTGCCCCAACCACCATACACACACAAAAAGAGCATGTGTTGCAGACTTGATTCTCAAGTGTGGTATTGCTGAAGTGTTAAAATCTTTTCTCAGTTCCCAGGAGAATGAATAGTTGAGTGAATATGGCTCCTGATTATTCTCTGGCTTTCTGTCTCATTATGTGATCTATATATACATGCTCTTGCAATGAATTCATCTACCAAAGTCCATACAGAGGTTAACAAATGCAGTCACAATAGCTTGGACTTTCAGCCCCCAAACTATGAGCTAAATAAATTTCTCTTTGCCTAAAAGATTTTCCAATAGCAATGGAAGACAGACTTAAATGCAAACTCAAAATTTAACAGTCTGAGACTATTTAGCAAATAAATAGATCTAAAATCTAAAGAACTAGAAACTCTACAGCAGGTAGTCAACAAAATTTTTTTTTAAATTTCAGTGAACAGTGAAATAATTTCAGTGAATTAATCACAGAGATTCTTACCTAAGTATTCTGGACACTTTAAGCAAAACTCTTTCAAAAATGCATTTGCTTTCAAATCACATGTTCTAATCATAACTTCTGTGCCCAATCCTAAAACATCAATTTCTACCACAGATATTTCACAATCCTCCACAAGGTGGTATAATTGAACTAAAACCTAGAGAAGAAATAAGAAAAGTATCACTGTATAGAACACATGTCTAATCATGTAACAAGGCCCTGAATTTAAACTCTAGTATCTTAAAAATACAGAGAGGAAAAAATGCACCACTATATAAAAGTAGTAAAGGTATTTACATATAATATGGTTACATAAGGATTTAGAAATTATGCATGTAAATAAGTTATATATTATAATTTTTAATACACAATTTATGAACAGCTTTATATTCTATACCTACATGTGTAAATAATCATTTAAAAAATGCACTAAATATTCACAATATATCATCTAAACCTTTAACTTTTTCTAAGGAAGCTAAATCTTAAGTGGAAAAAAGGAAGGTGGGGAGATGAGGAACCACACAGCAAGTCTATGTCTAGTTTAATCAGGGTGAAAACAATAGTGCTACTGGCAATGACACTAAATAAGCTATCCATAATATAAACAACAATGTAAATAACCTATATTAATTTGATCTCAGTACATACCTCTGCTACTTCAAATCGTATTTTAAATTCTGTCAAATTCAGTGAACAGTCTTGCTTTTGTGACTTTCTATGTCGAGTAATTTTAGCTCCAGTAATAATCGGAGGACATTCATCCAAAGGACTAGATAGTGCATCAAAAAATTCCTCCTCTGAATCTAAATTTCACACAATATTAAGTCAACAATCAAATGATCTATTTAATATTGTTATCACTTCTGAAATAAATTTAAGCATTAAAATACTAAGAATTTATTTAAAAAAATAAAAACAGTAAGACAAAGTTAATAAAAAATATAAAGTATCAAAAAAGCATTGAAAAATAGCAAATTATGTTTAGATTAAGATCACCTTTTAAATCTATTTCAAAACCATATAAGAAAAACTTACATTAACTCATAACAGCAATGACTACATGCATAATAAACACTCCAAAATTAGCATGGAAATATGCTCACTGTATGCACAATAGTACTAGCTACAAACTACATTACCAGCAGAGATCAGGACTTAAAAGTTTGAATCAAGTCTTTCCCTTACTCACAATTTCATTTAATGTAATTTTAGTTATGTTAAATGAAAATATCCACAACCAATACAATTTTTTAAGTTTTAATAACTGCATTATATCCTCAGTCAGCAATGTATTGTAACTGTCATACTATCCCACTCCAGATGTGAATTGTTCCTTTGCAGGTTTATTATAGGGGAAAAGGAAGTATCTTCTCTTTGTTCTCCTAAAGATCACAGATTTATTTGAATTTACTCACAAAAGATTATAGGAGAAAAAGACATACAAATTAATTAACATGCCTAGGGGAAAACAAGTCACAACATTGTTTATCCAAGTGTCCCAGTGAGGCCCAGTGTTTACGAATCCTTTTCACAAGGAGAGGAGAAGGCTGAGGTCATGTCTCCTGCCTAGCCCCAGCAGCAGCACCTGCAGCGATTTCAGTCATATAGAGAAATGGGGACGGACTATTTGAGACAGAGTAAATGATTTTAGGCAAATGGGCCCAATGCTCAGAACTGAATAGGACTAGGAGACAGAAAATAAGCTATTTTAAAACAAATTCTGTTCTTACATGAAAGATTCTGTCCACATATGGTTATATTCTTCCATCTTTCGTCCTAAAAACCATGTTTAGATAATGAAAACTAAGGAAGGGACTAAAGATAAATGTTTCCTTTGTTGGAAGCATCACAGAAAAGCCTTTTCCAACACCTGCTGCTTTCCAAGCAGATACCTTAAAATAATCAGCATACCAAGCCATTTCTGGGGATGAAATTCCCTAGATACCTCCAGCGCACACACACACGCGCACACACACACACCCACACCCACACCCACACCCACACCCCCCCACACACACCCATTAGGCACCTAGTAACCTTCTTGGTTATCAGATCCACTGTTATAGAATTATAGTGTTTGTGCTCAAGTAACCCTTATTTTACTTAATAATGACCTCAAGGTCTAATAGGAATGGTACTGGGAATTCACATACACCTCTGGGAAATCATCAGATATTCCCTCTTTAATGTAGAATTCCTCAATTTTTTTTTAAAAAATGTCATTTGCTTATATTTCTAACATCAACTCTACGAACTAATCTGTGGAACTGTGAAGAAGAAACATACTAGAACATTGCTATATCTCAAACTGTGAGTTATAGTGTGATGGTCTCAGTTAAGATGAAAAAAAACAGCATTAAACTTCAACAAAGGTAAATACATCTAAGTGGAAAAAAATAAACTTAAGAGTTCAGAATTATTCAAGAACTCAGTTAACCATTAGGGGTCTTAGACAATATACTTCATAAATAGGAGATTCTTCTCTCTTTCAATAGATTGGTCCCTAGAATTTACCTTGAAATTTTAAGATCAAAAATAAGAAAAGCATTCAACAACTTAATGAAAGTACTAAAAGATATTTAAGAAAAATGAAATAATATCAATCACATCCTAAAGCCTAATATTGAAGTAAAAGAGTATTACAAAAAAGCCTCCTCTCTAGTTTCCATACCCCAAAGAAAACATTCCTCAGAAACAATATATCAACATGGCACTGTTAATAAGTAACTTTAAATGATATTAGAGTAGTTTTAAGTTTTCAGATGTGAGTTTAAGTATTAACACTTGATTTTTTTCTTTAATAGCAAACAATTATATATGAAGTTTTACTATCACAAAACACTCCAAGGAACTAAATACCATATTATAAGCTACATATTTCAAAGTTTTATGGAGTTTTTTAACCCTGAGCTCAATAAAGACTATTAATGTAACAAGTGATCTTTGGGATTATAAATTCAACTTTTCATACACCAAAAACAAACAAAAACCAACTAGGAAAGTAACTCCAAGGACATTTGAATTGTGGTTACTTTAAGGAAATCTAAGTTAAAATGTCTTAACAATATACAAATAACTATTATGTGACATTTTTATGACTATAAAAGAGCAAGATATGCCAGTCTAAACTATGCCATTTTGACATTAGCTTACTGGATTAGAAACAGCAAACATAGAAGAGGCACAGAAGATAAAACATCCCTATTGAAACTGATACTAAAATTTATAAAGGAAATTTGTCTTTGTAATGGTATCTCACTACACCAGAACGATGACTCTTAATAATAAAACATTCTCACCAAAGGAGAAAGATGTTGACTTTATTTTAACTTGCCCTTGCTTGCCATACTTCTTGTGTTTACCTTTCCATAATATACTTCCCCAAACTCAGAAGCCCCACTTGTTTTCCTTGAACTGAAACTGACATGGAAATCCTAGTTTTTACCACTCTTAAGTCACTATCACTGTTTCTCATATACATAAGACACAAACATTAATAAATTACATTTGCTCCCTTTCTCTTCTCTTTTGTTAAAGAATCTAGAAGTTAAAAGGAAAGAACACTTAAATTCCTTCACATGGTCATTTGAAGAATGCCTCAAAATGGAAATATTAATAATAAAGTATAACATATAAAATATGGAATTTCCCTTAAGCAGTTTCATTTTACCATCTTCAGTAATGGAGGGCAGTTCCAAGAGAGGAATTATTTTCTGTGTGATCTCTGATGTTGGAATAGATGTTTGAATCTGAAAAAAAAAGAGGAATTCACAGCTAATTATCACAGACGTTTTTGAAGGTGTAAGACAATTCTGATTTTAAAAACTATTCAGTTCAAATAATGTAAGAAGACATCAGAACTCATTAGAAAAATTATATAGATTTTAAAAGGGGGATTTACAAGTTTAAAGTATATGTTTAATATTAAAAGTAAAAAGCTAAAAGAATTCACAAGTCACAAAGTAAGCACATATTTATTTAACAAACTACCAAACTATTTCCAAATGTAACACCATTCTTCACTGATATCAGCAATGTATTAAAGTATCAAATTGTAATTGTCTCAATACCTGGGCCATTGGTATTCTATTTATTTTTAGACATTTCTAATCACTGGTTAGTGGTACAACCATATGGATATATTTTCTTGATAGGTAATAAAGTTGAACATCTTTCATGTTAATTATTTACCTGTTGTATAATGAGCTATTGGTTTCCTAAAATATCATGGATACAGTTTCCTAACATGTATGTGTTTACAAGAATTTTTCCCATGTGAATGGGTGGATAACTTGCCCATTCTTTTTTTTTTTCTTTTAATAATGTCTATCAAAGAATAAACTTAATTTTCACAAGGTACAACTTAGTTTTTTATGCTACATTTATGACTTTAATATTTGAATACAATTTTATTACTATAAGAACTCAAACAATTTTTTCTCTTCAGAATATTACTATTTTGGCTTTTACATTTAGATCTATTTTCCAATTCAAACTTCATTTGTGAGGGGTGGGGTATGATGATTTACCATCAAATAGATTTACCCCTTTGTAAAAGAAATTAAAAACATTTTATCACCTACTAAAGATTTATTTCTAAACATCATTCTACTTTACCGATCTGTTTAACCTTAAGCTAATTTGAAATTGACAGGATTTAGGAAAGGCTACATAGATATGGGACTCTGCATTTAAGAAAATACCACATCTCATTGCAGGAATAATGGAAAGGATGGATTTGACCTTATATATGGAAAAATGATGAAAGTTTTGTACAGTTAATATACAATAAAAAGAAAAATACTTATGTAGAAATAAAACTAGAAAAAAAGTATCAAAATATGTGACTGGATATTTTCTTTCTGAAATTATCCAGAAAAAGTGAAGACAATTATGAATATGGGAAAAGTACTATTCATTGCAAAAATAAGTGAATACCACAATAAAAAATCAAACAATGAAACAGAAAAAAGTACTTTTAACTGATCAATATAATATTCTTAATTTGAAAAACACTATCCAGTAGAAAAAGAGTACAAAGGACATAAGCAGCAGTCTCCAAAAGAAGAAATTCAACCATTAAACTTAGAAAAAAATGTATAAACTGACATTTTCTCAGAATAAAATATTAGTAATTGCTAATAGGATTAATTACAGCAAAAGAAAAAAATACTCATTCACAGTTAATGGACTAAAATGGTCAATTTAGAAAAAAAAATCAAATGTATCATAACATAAAATTCAGATACTCCTTTACTCAATATCACTTCTAGAAATTTATCCTACAAAGTATTCCCAAATATATATAGCATAAAGAAGTCCCTTTCACAACTTATAACATGTGACTGCCCATCAAAAGAGGATATATTGAGATATATCCACATAATTCAAAGCATAATTATAAAAAAAAACAGGTACTCTGTAAGTGCCAACATGAAAATATCACAAAGATACATAACATGACGGTAGTGATGAAAGAACGCAGTTGAATATAGTAAGTACAATATCCATATTTAATTGCAAGACTGTAAGAGGATACTTAACTATGAAGCTATGTGCAAAGAAATAATGACCAACAATATTGCCATGAATAAGAAGAAATGAAAGCTGCCAAAGCAAGCAGTTGGGTTTTATTTTACACCTTTTTAAAGAAACCTAATTGTACTTTTTCATGCTTTATCCATTTCTTTCCTAGAATGTCTGTTCAAGATGATTTACAAATCATTATATCTGAAATAGCTGTGGTTGTTCCAAATAGTAAAATACTACTTATGAATAATTTGGGGGGGGGCAGCAAGGGAGGAGAGGCGGGGAGTGGTTGTTAGTCTGGGGCTTGAATTCAGGGCCTGGGCGCTGTTCCTGAGATTTTTTTGCTTAGGGCTAGCACTCTACCACTTGAGCCTCACCTCCACTACAGGCTTTTCAGTGGCTAGAAATAATAAGAGTCTGAATCATAGACGTTCAGGCCCAAGCTGTCTTTGAATCACCATCTTCCTATCTCAGCCTCTTCAGTGGCTAGGATTACAGGCATGAGCCACTGGTGGCTTCTCAACATTCTGTTGTAACTCAATTTTTTTATTAATTCTGAAAATATTCTTACCTGAAATGACTTGACAGGGGCAGATACATCAGCTACAGGTGTAGGTTTTGGAATGCTTTCAACCAGTTCCATAATCCCTTGTAGTTTTTTATCAGAGATTCTTAAAGAAACAAGAGGTAACTTCCCAGAAAGCTTGAATCTGTTAAAAAGATAGGAATCATTACAGAGGAACTTTCAATCTGATTTAAGTGCACTAATTTTTAAAAAGACCTAAATATGGAGAGCTAACTCTGTGATACAGCATCTGGCTAACATATACAAGGTCCTGGGCTTAATCCTCTGAGTGACAAGAAACATGCAACTAAACAAAAGATGGAGAAGTGGGGAGGAATAAAGAAAACCTGAGAGAGAAAGAGAAAAATAGACTGCATCCTTCAAATCACACAAATATAAGCGAATGTGATTTTAAGCACTAAAAGTCACTATACCAACTCCTATCTTACCTTAATATATATATCCTTACACATGTACTATCCTTAATATTTTTAGGATTGTTTTCTAATATTTCATTTATTCTAATTTTTGCCAAGTATAGATGACAATTATTGTTATCAATGTATATTACATAATGGACAATGAAGAAAGCACTTTATATGCATTATTATAAATATTCCTCACAATCTATGAGTAATCTACTTTTATTCACTATAACTGTTAAGTTCGATATGTGTATGATTCCTATAACTAAGGCTTAACAAATTCAAATAACTTATCCAAGGAATTATATCTCTAAATCCATGACTTAAAACTAGTATTTTACTGTTTTTTAATTGCCTTGAGACCTTTTCTTAAAAGTACATCATTGATCTTGCTATGTCCTTTGCCATGCAGAAACTCTGGAGTTTCATGCAATCCCATTTGTCCAACCTTTGATTTGTAGACTTTCTGGATCTCTATTAAGAAAATTTTGGCCTGTGCCAAGGAGCCCTAAGAGTTTCTCCTATTCCTTCCTGTAATATGTTCAGGGTGTCGGCTTTTACTTTAAGGTCTTTGATCCATTTGGAGTTGATTCTGGTGCAGGGTGATATATAAGGATCTAATTTTGCATCCATCAGAAAGGACAACACTACCCAATTTGTTAGGAAGTGGAAAAACTTGGAAAAAATCATATTAAGTGAAGTTATCCAGTCCCAAAGAAATTTAGGTCCCATGGTTTCCCTTATTTGCACTAATCCATATAGGATAATCTTATCAGATGAGCTGAAAAGCTCAAAGATCATGTACAAATGACCATATAAGTTGATGCTAAGTGAAATGAACTCCAAGATAAGGACATAAGAGGTCTCTTTATTGTTACTGTTTTAAATGTATCATGTGATTTTGTTATTTTTTGTTATTGTTTCCTTTGTATGTTCATTTCCCTGTTGTTACTGTATATACATATGTCTAATCTGGGGAGAGAAAAGGGAATAACAAAACCCTGAAATGAGAATACAGGATGACCCATTACAACAAAGATACTTACTGGACAGTATTATTGGAAATGAACTTTACAACTTTGGGTGGGGAGAGGGATAAGAGGGAGGTAATCATCTCATGGGACCCTGACAATTCCTCCCCAAGAGTGATGCCAGCAACAACAATTTCACCAGAACCACTGTAGACCAAGAACTGAGAAAATGCCTACCCAGGTCCCACCTGTGACAGGGACTGTTTTACTATGCACACCATTTGTCTCCATCCCTCATTCTTTGTCTACTTAAGCCTGTATTTCATGTCTGTACCCCATATGTGTTAAAGTGTTCTGAGTCATGAAATAAATCTTTCTTTGCTCTTTACCATCACAAGCTTCTTATTTGTCACACAAAGGTGAGTGGCTAGACCTGAAATGTAAAGCCCCAGGAGTTTGGGTCTGCAAGCTTAAATAGCCAGTTTCAGTAATTCAAAGGAAGGTTCCAGTTACTTATAGTTTCCAGATTTTACATAATATATTCACTTTATACTGCTTATAACATTACAAAATACACACTAAACATCAGATTTTGTCTTTTTATTATTTTTGGTATTTATTTTAATATACTTATCTGGTTCTAACCATTAGCAATACATAAAATTACATACACGAACCAGCTATTTTATTAGTTTCTGCTATGCTAAATCTATTCCCTGCAGAAAGAATATTCTTTTTTGTGTGTGTGTGAAAATACCGTACAGAGGGATTACAATTACGTGAGCAAGGTAATGAGTACATTTCTTATCAAGCATTGTTGCCTCCTCCTTTGTTTCCCCTTCCCATCTCCACCTCCTCACCCTGCCCTTGGGGCCAAAGTTTTAAAGTTCATTTTTCAACACAACGTCTTGAACATCTCATTGTTGCAATGGGTCCACCTGTATCCCTATTTAAACAATTTGTTTTTTCCCTTCTCCTCCACAAATTAAGTAAAAACAGGGGTTATACCGTGGAGGAGGGACATACAAAGCAACAAAGAAATACCTTATAAATATGTTACAAACAATAGCAAGAAAGTCCTTATCTTGGGGTTCCTTTTGCCTAACAACTTATCTGATCGCTTTTGCTTGTCTCAGACATATACTAGTTATTCTCCTTAAACATCCTGACCCAAAATAAAATGACTCCAGAGCAATCAAGGTAAGTTGTCTTTTTCTTAACTCAGGACCACCTCCCTCTTCCTTTGGATACCCTGAATATCCTAGATTATAGCTTATCAGGAAACAACAGCAACAACAAAATACTGACTTCAAAAAAAAGGAAAGAAAGAAAATCAATGCACCCAGGCACGAAGTGGCTCATGCTTGTAACTAAGCTACTAGGGAGGCTGAGATCTGAAAACTGACGTTCAAAGCCAGTCCAGGCAGGAAAGTCTATGGGACTCTTACCTCCAACTAAATAACAAAAACCCAAAAGCAGAGCTAGGGTTAAAGTGGTAGAGTGCCAGCCTCAAGCCTAAAGCTGTGGGGCAAAACACAGGCCTTATGTTCAAGTCCAGTTACAGGAGGGTCAGGTGGACAGGGTGGGAAAGCATATTTCTATGTTTGCATAAGGAAGTCAGTGCATATTGTTGTTATTGTTGTTTTGTCGGTCCTGGAGCTTGAACTCTGGGGCCTGGGCACTCTCCCTCAGCTCTTCCCTAGCACTCTACCACTTGAGCCTCAGCGCCACTTCCAGTTTTCTGGTGGTTAATTGGAGATAAGAGTCTCAGGACTTTCCTGCCCAACTTTATAGGAAATATCAGGGGTTAAATAGGCAGAGGGACACTGGGAAAGAAATAAAAATCAAACAATACATAAAGCTAAATTGCCACATACACACACACACAAAATCCCAGAATGTATAGAGTGGACTTAATTCATATTTTCTAAGAGTATAAAGCCTAGAAGAATAAGATTTAGGCCAATACATACATTAGTTATTAAGTAGCATCACAGTAAAATAAAAGACAATAAAAAAGGGTTTGGACAGAACAAGCATTACAGGCGTGAGCCACCAGTGCCTGGCTAAATTCAGATTTTGGGGGTTTTTTTTGGTCAGGCATGGGGCTTGAACTCTGGGCTTGGGCGCTGTCCTTGCCCTTTTCGGCTCAAGGCAAGTGCTGTACCGCTTGAGCTGTAGAGACTCTTATCTCTAAAGCACCACTTCCATGAGACTCTTATCTCTAATTTGCCACCACAAAACAGGAAGTAGAGCTGAGGCTCAAAGTACAGAACACTAACCTTGAGCAGAAGAAGCTCAAGGACAGTTTTTCTAGGCCCTGAGTTCAAGCCCCAGGACCAGCAAAAACAAAACAAAAAAATCTCTACCTGGTACCAGTGGCTCACACCTGTAATCCTAGCTACTCCGGAGGCTGAGATCTGAGGATCATGGCTCAAAGCCAGCCTGGAGAAGGAAAGTCCTTGAGACTCTTATCTCCAATTAACCACCAGAAAACCAGAAGTGGCTCCGAGGTTCAAGTGGTAGAACACTAGGGAAGAGTTGAGGGAGAGTGCTCAGGCCCCAGAGTTCAAGCTCAAGCTCCAGGACCAACAAAACAACAATAAAAACCCTCTGAGGATTATGGTAAGTCTCTCATGAGTCACCCTAGGTCTTTCCTTTCCCATGCCACATTTTCATATGGAAAAGAGTCAGATTATGCCCAATTCCTTCTAATCATATACTTAACTACTACCATGTGGAACATTCTATTCTACCTTGATAATAACAATTCTCCTGAAACTATTTGGAAGGCCATTAAATGAGCTTTTGATGAATATTTTAAATAATTCTGTGATTGAGGTTTGAATACTTAGGTAACGATGATCAATAGGAAATGTACTCATTACCCTACCCCTTTGTACAGTATTTTTACAATAAAAAATATATACAAAAAAAAGACAAAAAGTGGGCAGAAACAAGAGGTGAAATGGCTACCTCTACAATATAAAACTATATAAGAATAAGTCACCTAATGATGTAGTCTAGTATTAGTATGTAACTAAATCTTCTATTTTATATTTGGGGAGCCTAAAATAGTTAAATTCATGAAGATTACACATAAAGTGGTGATAGTTAATGGCTAGTGTAAAATGGGTGTCACTGGTTAATGGGCACTGAGTGTCAGTTTGGAAGGTAGTAAATTTCTAGAGGTAGATGGGGATTCTGATTGTCCAACAATGTAAATGTACTTAATGTCAATCAAATATATAGTTAATTTAAATGACAATTTAAGCAAATGCTTTGTTACATGTATTCTGCAAGAAAAAAAGTCAAAGAAAACCGGCATTTTCCTCACTATAGAATTACTTAAAATATCTGAATCATATAAAACAGATAATACATACTTGGGCATCCTGATATCCATGAATACCATGGCTTTAGAGAGCTCCACGCTGACATGCATGGGTACCAAAATATGCTGGGTAGATACATTCAGTTTTCGTGCTTCTTTCCAATTATCACCTAATTACAGAAAATATTTCACATTTGACACTAGCATACTTTGAATAACAAGTAAACCCTAAAATTCTATTGATATTTCATATCTACCTACATTCCACATGGTGTGGGAAAAATCTAAGTTATCTAACATTCTGATCATCTTATCTAAAATAAAACAAAACCAAGGAAAAATTCATTATTTTCCTTGCACTGCTTGCAGAGACACTGTATATTCTACTGTAATAAAAAGCACTATTTTAACAGTATATTTTTAATCAAATATACTGTGTCTATTGACAACCACTACACTGACGAGCTATCTTACCTCTACAACAACGTAACTGTAAACAAAATATGACAGTAAATGGAAAGGAAGAGAAAAAATGAGTTTCATGTAATAGTAATTGATAAATACTACCATTTATTCAAGAATTATAAATATCACTGCTCTGGGCAATGGTTAAACTTTAATTCTTGTAATGACTTATAATCATTCTACTTCAAAAACTGAGACTCAAAACTTAATTCCTATGCCAATGTAATGATGTTAAAACAGAAATTCACATCCAGGACTACAAACAGGCAATAATCACAGCAATTTTAGGAACTTATAAAGTGGTTAAATAATTTATGGCACAATCTTAGAAGTCTAACACTTCTAATGAGAGTCATAAATTCAACTGCTTAAAATATTATTGGTAAAGATCATAGAAAACTAAAATCAGGGATTGGTATAATGACATACTTCTTTAATACTACCACTCAGAAGGTGGGAGAACTTTAAGTTTGATACCAACCTGGGTTACACAATGGTATTTTAAGTCAAAAAACACCCTCATTATCCTTCCAAAAAAAGGAAAGAGAGAAAAAAACAGAGAAAGAACAGGGAAGGAAAAGAAGAAAGGAATAAAGGAAGGAAGGAAGGAAGGAAGGGAGGGAGGGAGGGAGGGAGGGAGGAAGGAAGGAAGGAAGGAAGGAAGGAAGGAA
>NW_012267256.1:4500007-4505613 GCF_000151885.1 Dipodomys ordii
AAAGGAAGGAAGGAAGGAAGGAAGGGAGGGAGGGAGGGAGGGAGGGAGGAAGGAAGGAAGGAAGGAAGGAAGGAAGGAAGGAAGGAGGGAAGGAGGGGGGGATGGAGGGAGGGAGGACTTTTTAAATAGCATTCATGATTACTTCCACATAAAAGTTACCCAAGCACACTCCATATACTCATAGATATACTAAAAATAACACTAAAAGGATATGCACTAAAATACCTATAGTGTTCATGTCTGAACAGTAACATAAAGGCTGATCTCTATGGTTGCTCACACATTTGTAATGAATTAAAATTTTGTTAACAAGATTAGGTCTTAAGGCCAGGAACTGGTGGCATATGCCTATAATCCTTGCTACTCAAGAGACTAATACCTGGAAGAAGGCAGTTCGAAGCCAGCCCAGAGAGAAAAGTCTGTGAGACTCCATTCTAATTAACCAGCAAAAAGCTCAACTATAGACATGGTTCAAATAGTAGAGTGCCAGCCATGAACAACAAAGTCAAGCAAACATAAGGCCCCTGAGCTTAAGCCCTGAACCACCCAAAATTTTTTTTAAAAAGCTCAGTAAACTAGAGCGTTTGTCTAGCATGCTCAACACCCTGTGTTTATACATAAAATACACAAATACCAAAAATAGTGTCAAAAAAGAGTACTAGCATCCACATAGTACAGTTCATCATTATATAGATTTTATCATCTATATAGATTACACCATATAATTAAATTTATATATATATATAGAATATAGATTAGATATAATTTATAAAATATATATTACATATATGTATGTATTTATATGAATACATATAGAGAAAAGATTCCATATAGAATCTATAATAGTTATATATTACACATATATAATATTCATGTATAATGTATTACATCTGTTGTACATTAATATTTTACATATATTATACATTAATACATAATTACAATATACAGTAATGCATAATATAAGTAACAAACATCTATATAGACTATATACTCTACATAATGATGATCTGTATTATATAGTATTATATCAGTTAAACCTAATAAATGCTTCAAGTCACAGAAAAATGTCCTGGAAACAAAGCAACATTAAGCTCCTGGAGCTAGGATCCCAATTTTAAAAATTCCATCAGGCACTGGGTACTGTTGGCTCACACCTATATCCTAGCTACAGAGGAAGTGAACCTGCAGTTTGCAATCCACCCAACAGTCTGGTTTGTGGCAGTGTGGATATCTGAACTCAGGGCTTCACACTTGCGAGGCTAGGCAGGCATTCTACTGCCTGAACCACGGCTCTGGTTCTTTTAGCTCTGATTATTTTTTAGACAGTTTCATATTCTTCCTAAGTTGGTCTAGACAATCACTTATTTATGCTTCCAGTTTCTGGGATGACAGTCACAAACCAACATGCCCAGCTTTTTCTGTTCAGATAGGGCATGGTGAAATTTTTGTTTGCTTTTAGCTAGGGCTGGCCTGGCATCATGATCTTCCAGTTTCAGCCTCTCATATAACTGATATCATAGACATGTCCCATCATTCCAAGCTATTGATGGTAACTGGATTTTGCAAACTTTTTGCCCCAGCTGGCCTTGAAATGAAATTTCCATCTCTCAAGTAACTAGATTTACAGGCAAGAACTATGGCATTCAGCAGATTAAGGTATTTAAACAGATTTAATGATAGATACACAAAGAACTCCAATAAAAGAAACTAGTGCAGCAGAAAAATTGTAAAAGTTTACCAAACTGGAATAAAGTTTACCAAACTGGAATAAGGGAAAAATACAAATTGGTAAATAAATATAGAGAGCTAGAAAATGACTATTTCTAAGATGTTTTAAACTGCCTTATTGTTCATCTTCTAAGGACTGAGGTGATCTGTTCTCAATCTTCTTCTTTTATATGAATTCTGAAAGGTCTGCTCCAGTCGTGCTGATGAGGGACCTCGGGAGTTTCCACATAACCTACAAGCTGCTCTCAAGCTCTTTGACCCTGGGTGCTCTGTTGGAAGGCAGCAGAGTCCCTCCCTCCATGGTGAACACTGCATAGACAGGAACATTTTCCATGGCATAGGCTCAGGATGGAGCCTTTCAGAACACTTTTCATGTGGTACACATCTATGAGGCTTTTATCTCCAGTTAACCCATAAAAGTCAGTGGGGCTCAGTGGCTGAATGCCAGCCTTGAGCCAAAAAACTAAGGGACAGCACCTCAGAGCTCAAGCCTCAGTACTGGCACACGAGTGCATGAACACATACATATATATACACACAAACACACACACAAAATTCCATCAGTATTGATCTAATGAAACATTCTTTTAGTTCCCATACAGATGGTAATATATTTAGAACCATGTATTATTTCAGTATTTCTCAAGAGATTATGTGATAATCATATAAAGCAATCCTCCTTAACGAAAAAAAAAACTTGTTCAAGAAAACAATTCAGCTATTTAAAATCAGTATTTGTCAGCTTAAAGGAATGCCAATAATAATCAAACAATAACAATTTTTACTTTTAGCTTTTTATTTGCTGCCAGTCCTGGGCTTTGAACTTAGGGACTGGGCTCTGTCCCTGAGCCTCTCTGTGCTCAAGGCTAGCACTCTACTACTTGAGCCACAATGACACTTACAGCCTTTTCTGAGTAGTTTACTGGAGATAAGAGTTTCATGGACTTTCCTGCCCAGGCTGACTTCAATCTGTGATCCTCAGATCTCAGCCTCCTAAGTAGCCAGGATTACAGGCATAACCCACCAGCACCCAGGTAATTTTAGCATGTTTTAACAAAAGATTTTTGTATCTTAAATATTAACTTAGATAGGTATGGCTCACAGATTTCAAACTTATGACCAAAATGTATTTTTAAACAAAGGAAATACCACAAATTTATTCCAAGAAAAACTGATGGACTTTTGCCATCACAGTACTTCTTGGGCTCCTTCTACAACAACTAAAATATAACAGAAACACAAACCAAGTCATTATAGTAAAACAAATATAGACAAATAAAGGAAAATGGTCTAGTCCCATGTAAACTAATTTTAATAGTAATTACTTTGGCTTCCATTGCTTCTCCTTTTGTTGGCTCAGATAATTATACATACTATACATACTTACACAGAAACCTATAATTTCCAAACTTTGTTAAATGGTCTAAAGGCTCATTAAAACTCTAATGATTCAGAAGCAGTATGGTAGAATGAAGAGAGAGGGCTGAACACATCTGAAGTATCTTATACTTTAATAGTTTATTAACTAAAATTTACTTCTGTCTCTAAGTTCATTTAAAAATCAGAAATGGATCAGAGGTATGTGACAATGGATCAGAGATATTAGTACAACACAATGACTGAGATAAGCTATGTCTAGGATAATGATATCCATAATCTTTCGCTACTTAGAACTCAGGCTGTCAGAGAGACCCTAACAGATTACCTCTAGCTTGGTTATCCAAAAGCCTCTTCTAGTTATTAAATTGTATAATTGGAATATCAGTGCAATATGTATGGGTCAATCATTGGTTAAAGGTTAGACCTGGTATAGATTGTGTTTTCGCAGCTTGAGCACTACTGACATTTGTTGTTGGAAGCTGGCCTATACACTGTAATCTGACCTTCACTTAGTAAATGCTCATAGTATAGCTAACCTTTTATCTGTAACAATCAAAAATTTCTTCTAGACATTGACATTTGTCTCCTAAGGGCCAAAAACTCCTTAAGACTGTTAGGCAGCATGCACTATCAAATCTAATTTTAAAATATAAAAAAGTATAACAGAATTATGAGAATGTCTTCAAATTACTTAAAAACCTAATACTACAGAAATATCACTCCATCGACGTATTTTATACTCACCAACTCTACTATAAAGCAATTGTATGCTTGTAAGCTGAACATCAAAAGAATCGTAAGCTCTCAGCATTAACTCTTCAAGTTTGGCTCCACTTGGTTTCACATCTGATAACTCTGAACGATTTTTACTTGTCACCTTCAAGTTAATTTTAACAGTTTAGACTATGCAAAGCACATCAAAATTTTAAGCATGAAGTTATTATCTTTCAACTCTCAATTATAAAATATAATACCAATAGAGAAATTAATGAGAAGACATATAAGGCTATTAAGCAGTTGGTATCCATGAGATACATGTTGAAAAGGATATGTATAAAGGGAATTTTTACATAGTGAGTTGCACTTCTCATTCAGTTATACCAAAAGGATGAAATGAAGGCAGTCTTAGAATATAACCTGCCTTTACAGAGACTTAAAATTTAGAGTCTTAAGATCTAGTTAAAAGCTTTCTCATTTCACCCAAGACCAAGGGACAAATTTAGCTTACTACAGTAACATATATACATAAACTTTCTAGGATACAATGGCAAATATCCATTAAATAAGTAAATAAGAGTAAATAAGTAAAATAAGTAAGAAGAGTCAGAATTTAGTATTAGGATGGCTGAATTTTTATTCAATTCTGCCATGCATGTGGCTTCCTCATGTTATATTTCTATCTTTCCTTCCTTTTTGGCATACTATCTTTTTAACTTAAACATCCAGAGATTATTGCACAGTATGTTAATGATCACATGTTTATAGCTCTTATAAGTAACTGTCAAAACTGATTGTGTCTTAAGTAAACTTTAGATAACAATAAAGCAAATTATTTATGTCAAAAAAATTAGATATCCTCACTCCTTACAGTATGCTTCACCACTAAAACAATTCAGAAACCACACCCAAATGTAATTAAGTAGCTATATAAATTTTATTATAACTATAAACCTATTGGTCTAAGTACTAAGTACAGAATAACAATGAATAAATATAGACAGATTATTTAGAAATAGATAGCTATAGAGATGGGAAGGTATGAATCAAGAGAGGGAGGGAAAGAAGGGAGGAAAGATAGTATCAAAACACGTACATATTGGTTAGCCAGAAAAATTCTTATTTATCTAGTTTGTTCTTTAACTATAGGTAATTGTCTACATTTAAGAATACAGAGAAATAAAATCCAATGAATTTTATTTTAAGGTCCGGTCGTGGGGCCTGAACTCTGGACCTGGGCACTGTCCCTCAGCATTTCAGCTCAAGGCTAGCACTCTACCACTTGAGCCACAGCGCCACTTCCGGCTTTTTTCTTTTGCTTATGTGGTGCTGAGGAAAGGAACCCAGGGCCTCAAGCATGCAAGTCAAGCGCTCTACCACTGAGCCACCTTCCCAGCCCCCAATTAATTTTATAATGATGACAATGTTCTGAACCTATGCCGTCCAACACAATTGCCACTTTGAAAGAAAATTGAAATGATGTAAATTTAAGACTACCTTCAATTTAATATTAACAGAACTATTAAAAAGTCAATATTCATTTATATACACAAAAATTTTCAGGCATATTAAAACTGAAAAGGAAATAAAGTTTTTTTTGTTGTTGTTGTTGTTTTTTTGTCGGTCGTGGGGCTTGAACTCTGGGCCTGGGCGCTGTCCCTCAGCTCTTCAGCTCAAGGCGAGCGCTCTACCATTTGAGCTACAGCGCCACTTCTGGTTTTCTGGTGGTTTATTGGAGATAGGAGTCTCACGGTCTTTCCTGCCCGGGCTGGCTTTGAACC
>NW_012267256.1:4507703-4551466 GCF_000151885.1 Dipodomys ordii
AAACAGAAAAACATTTATTCAAGAAAATCCACTGAAATTCAGTAACAAAATAAAATTGGAAGCATTAAAAGTATGATCATTTCCCATTTCTAGTTCCACAACATGTTACTGAAGGTCTACACTGGGTGTATACAGCTAAGATAGAGGCCCTTCTTCCCTAGGATGCAATCTAAGGTATATCTTTATCTCAAGAATAGGTAGCCAACATTTCTCATACTTCTACTACATGTTAAAAAGCCCTATTCCAGGAATTACTATCAAGAAAAGCAAGGTTCCCTCTCCTCCCATTGAAAAAGAAAGGCTCTAGCACAGAAGCTACATTCCAAGATACTAGAGTCCTAACTACCACTCCTCCCAATTTTGCTCCCAAAGCCTACCTACACCCCATTCTGGAACAAGTGAGTACTCCCTGGTAAAATTCATGCACCAAGAAAAGAAGTCACTCTAGAAGGAGGAGGCTTCGTGTACCTGCTTACATATTCCACACAGTACAGGTGAGGTTCTGATAAAGAGCAGAGGCAAATTGAAAGGACTAAAAGCTCTTTCTGAAGAGAACTGGCCTTATTTTTTCAGAGGAAGTTTTCATGGATAAATGCACTGCTGACTACAATAACAATCTCTATAAAACTAACACACAAAATGGTAAACAAACTAGAAGTCTCACAGAAACAGGAAAAGAGAGAAAGTTCTTCCTGGGACCATACTCATCCTTGAAGTAGTAAAGACTAAGTGCATTATGTTATGCTGTACCCATTAAGGAGAAATTAAAGCAAGATTACAGTAAGACTTGTAACAACAATGAAGAACTCTTATCACCCAGATATCTTAAAGGATCACATTTTACCAGTCATAGACCACCAAATTATTCCAGTACAGGTAGGGCTCCTATTAGAAAAAAAGAATTAAATTCACATTCATGCCTACTAGTACAGATATCTGTGAGATGCCATAATTTGTGTCATCTCAGAAACAGCAAAGAAATTCATGGCTAAATACAGAGAGGGAACTCCCTGTCTAAATATAAACAACATTCCCTAAACTTTGAAAGTAGCTGCCAAGCCATTATATAAATATAATGGTAGGTATGAAAATCTTACTGATCCAGGAATCATAACAACCTTTGACTAGTATGAAGTTTGTGCTAGCAGAGGGACAATCTCTAAAATGTCAAGTTGAAATGTAAGTATCAGCTATGTACCAATGACCCTGCAATCTTAGCTTCAAGAGCCAAATGTGGGCAGAAAAGTTGAAAAAGTACATGAGACTCTTATCTCCTAATAACTGGCAAAAAGCCAGAAGTGGAGGTGTGGCTCAGGTGAAAAAGAACTAGACCTGAGCCAAAAGCCAAGCCAGAGCAGGGGTCTCTGAGTTCAAGCCACAAGTACTAACAAAAAAAAAAAAAAATCAGAGAAATAAGCCACAGCTGTGACATTAGTTTTCATCTTATCGTTGTTTAAAAAAATAACAAAATCTTCCATATATGTCCTATACTTACACATTGTTTTTTCTCACTTTTGATACAGTATTTAATAAATAAATGACATAATTAAGTCTATATTCTAAAAAGAGATTGTGTGTTAGATAATTCTGCACCAGTAGTCATAGCTGAAAAAGTCTATAAGAGACTCTGTAAGAGTCCAGCAAATCAGACTGGAGCTGTGGCTCAAGTTATAGAACACCAACTATTACCAAAAAATGCCAAGCAAGAGTGTAAGGTCTTGAATTCAAGCCTCAGTACTGGTATAAAAACAACAGCAGCAAAACCCTTTAACTAGTGACAAGTAAATTAGTAATCAGAAATTTCCCCCCAAAGAACCACATGGCTTGAATTATACAGATATTTAAAGAATAAGAATCGTTCTCAAAGTCTTCCAGAATACTTTTATTTTATTGTAAAGGTGATGTACAGTTACATAAGTAATGAATAAATTTTTTAGATTTTTTACTTAGAAAAGATAAAATTAATTTAAGATTTAAAGTTTTCTTTTAAATGGCATACTAATTAGATATAAAGCTGTCTTGGATAATAAAAGTATTTACACACAGAATACAAGTATACAATAACTGAAAAAACAAACTAGTTATCCACTGATTCATTTTTAATTCCCTCTATTCATTTTCTGTTGAATTTTCCTCTGCCTTTTGTAAACCCTCTTCTTTCTTGCTTTCAAATCTACTTTGGGCTGTGGTTTTACCCACTGTATTTCTATTAGTTTTTCCTCAGCTGGTACAGCAAAAACATCTTCAGTAGGATCATGTGGAAGAACAGTCTTTGGCTCTTTTTCAGTTTCTGAACATTCTTCACTTGTTGTTTCTCTTTGTATTTTGCAGCTGCGATGGATCTTATGATACGTCGATACATATTTGGTGACTGGTAGTGGGGATTTTCATATAGAGTTGGCCCTCCAAAACTTCCCTGGAAAATCTTTATACGACTTAAGACAAAATGAGGTCCTATTTCTACAAGAGCAGCATCTTCTTCTATGATCTGAAAGTTCCGAAACCATATCTGATTATCCAAAATAGTGAAAATAAAAACATGGGCCACAAATGGTGGCAATTCATCAAAGGCAGAGTCAAAGGATAAAAGGGGCCTAGAGCCTTTCAAGCGGTTGCCAGTCATCTGTAGTTCAGCTAGGGTATGAATATTCTGAACAAGGAATTTGGCAGGTGGCCCCTGAGATGAATTTGAAAGCCACATATAGAGATCCTACTTTTTCTTAGCTTCAAAAAAGATACACTTATTGCAGTTTTTCATTTCACAGACCTTGTTAATCACAAATAATCTTTCTTTACGATCCATTTTAGTATCTGCTTTAGAATGAGGTATCAACATTCTCAGGTTCTGCATTAAAGGTCTTGTTCAAAAATTAATTCCTCTGGAAGAAAAGATGAGAATCTGTTCCTTATTTTTTCACTTGCCCTGAAAATGGGGCCTGGGATACAATCTCTATCTTCTTCCTCTACTTCTTCTGCCTTGCCTGGCTGCGCAACTGGCTTCCTGGCATCTTTTCCATCTCTTTGGCTTCTTTGCTTTGGCCAGCAAGTCTCCACGCCGTTTTCTCTTGGTTGCTGCCATCTTACCTGGTCATCTATGCTCTAGGACATACTTCCAACGGTTTCACCCATGAGTACATTTTTTAACAGTGTTACCTACCCCCTCCCTCGTTTTCTCCCACTTTCCCTTCCTCCCACTCCCCTCCCAAGACATATAGTTTATTTCCAACAGACTGTCTAGTGAGTATCACTGATGACTGTCCCACACCTTTGTCCCACACCTTTTCGGTTACTCCCTTCCCTTCCCCAAATAAGATAAACTTATACTAGACAAAGGGTACCAAAATCATAGACAGTGACCACAGTGAGTAAACCAGAGGGGAAAAAAATAACAGAAAAAAATTACGGCAAACTGTAAACAGAAAAAAGAAACATCACCAAAACCTACTTGTTTTTCCAGATGGTAGAGATCATTTCTAATAGCATCACTTTGTGATGTTAATAGAAATATGGGCTATTGTAAACCTCTGCTAGGACTATCCTAGGCATATACTAATTATTAAAAATGACAGGGCTGGGAAGGTGGCTCAGTGGTAGAGTGCTTGCCTTGAATGCATGAGGCCCTGGGTTCAATTCCTCAGCACCACATAAGCAAAAAGAAAAAAGCCAGAAGTGGCGCTGTGGCTCAAGTGGTAGAGGACTAGCCTTGAGCTGAAGAATAACGCCCAGGCCCAGAGTTCAGGCCCCACAACCGGACCCAAAAATAAATAAATAAATAAAATACAATAAATAAAAATGACAGAAACCATGGAACCTATGTTTTCTTGGTCTGGCTTACTTCACTTAGTATGATCTTTTCCAAGTCCTTCCATTTCTTTATGAATGGGGCAATGTCATTCTTTCTGATGGAAGCATAGAACTCCATTGTGTATATATACCACATTTTCTTGATCCATTCATTTACTGAGGGGCATCTGGGCTGATTCCGTATCTTAGCTATGGTGAATAAAGCTGCAATGAACACTTCTATAGCTCAGAACTCTTCTTAACTCATCTCTTTTAAGACTAGCATTACCCTGATATCAAAGCCAGACAAAGTCATCACAAGAACAAGAAAACTACAGGTCTGCCAGGCACAGGTGGCTCACATCTGTAATCCTAGCTAATTAGGAGGCTGAAATTTAAGAATCTCAGTTTGAAGCCAACCCAGGCAGGGAAGTCTGAGAGACTTATCTCCAATTAACCACCAGAAGTGGTGCTGTGGAAAAGGCTAGCCTGGGACAATGCCCAGACCCTGAGTTCAAGCCTCATGACCAGCAAAGATAGACATATAGATAGACAGAGGGAAAGAGGGAAAGAAGGAGAGAGAGAGGGAGAGAGAGAGGGAGAGACGGGGGGGGGGAGGGAAGAAAGGGAAAAAGGAAGGAAGGAGGCGGGAGGACGGGGGCAGGCAGGCAAACTACAAGTCCAGGCACCTTACAAATACAGACACAAAATTCCCTTTAAAAAACTAGCAAATAGGAAATATATTGCATAAAGGAATTCTACACTATGAACAAGGCATATGTGGTAAGCTGAACCTAAGAAAGGAAAGTATATTAAAATACATGATCATCTCAATTGATGGAAAGCATGTAACAAATGTAACAAAGCATGTAAATGATGGAAAGCATGTAACAAAATCATTTTATGGTTACAGGTCCCCTCCCCCCATATGAATAATTTTTTAAAAAACCATAGCTAAACTTATACTCAATGAAGTTAAACTGAATGCTTTCCTTCTAAAAATCAGTGCTTACTTTTACATACTGCTAGTCATCTTCAGAAGTTCTAACCAACGCAACCAGGCAAGAGAAAGATAATAAAGTCTTGCAAACTGGAAATATGTATCTACTCCTAGACTGTATGATTCTAAGTATATAGATATGATAAAAATTCTCCATTAAAAAAAACCTATTAAAATACATAAATTCAGCAAGGTTGTAGACCACTACAAAAGTCAGTTGTCCTTCCAAATACTGTAATAAAGAATCAATTAAAAGTTAATTCAAAACAAAGAACATGTAATGAGATATTACAACAATTATACTAAAGCACAATCTGAAGTACCTTTTAGGAAAAAAAAGTAGTCAAAGAGGTGAAATACACAAAACTACAAAACAGTGCTATAAGGAAGGTAAAGACTATGGAAAAGATATCCCATGCTCATAAACTGGAAGGTTTAATACTATCACTGAAAGAAATCTACAGATTCAATGCATTATCAAATTTAAAGGGATGCTTTACAGAAATAGAAAAGGTGATTCTCATTTTCTAAGGATGCACAAAAAAATTGGAAGATCTTAGTATGAAGTTGGAACACATACTTCACAATTTCAAAACTTAAGACCTACAGTAAGTTCAGCATGGTAGCATATATTTATAATCCCAACACTCAAGAAGCTATATCAGGATTATAATTTGAAGTCTGGACTATACAGAAAGACTCTGTCTCAAGGAGAAAACAAACAAATACATCAACCAACCAACTGACAACAACCAGCTAACAATATCAACCTCGTAAAAGAATATACAAAAAACTTTCATCATGCTCTTGGATTAGGCAAACATTCTTAGGTACACTAAAACGCACATGCAACTAAGTAAACATGAAATAAGTGTGGCTTTATAGAAATTTATACTTAAAAGACATCAAAAAGTGTATCTCGAAAAGGAGAAAATAACTGAGATTCTTACACACACACACACACACACACACACACACGTAGCTTAGCGGTAAGTGTAGGTTGCTTTCTTAGCATGCACAAGGCCCTGGAATTTTGGAGGGATGTCTGACATGGTTTTTGGTTGTCAATGTCTTGCCCCATAGCCAAGGCTGAACTAGAATTCACAATCCTCTTGCCACAGCCTTCTGAGTGAAGGGATTCAAGGTATATACTGCCACAACTGCACAACTGGCAAGGTCCTGAATTTGACTTCACGTGCTTCTGGGAGAATGAAAGTGACAGAGGAGGAGGGGGAGTGATGGCAGGGGGGGGGGGGAAGAAAGGAAGAGATGGACACAGGAGGGGAGAGCAAAGAGGAAAGGGGAGAAGAGAGGGAGAAGATGATTCTATTTTTTTTAATAGGACAAACATGCAATAGCCATTCCTCCAGAGAAGATATGCATGTAAATACAGGAACTATCCAACATCATTAACCATGAAGGAAACGGAAATCAAACCCACAATGAGATACTACTTTGCAATGATCAGTTAAAATAGCTATAATCTAGAAGACTAACAATAACAGGTTCTGATGAAGATATGGAGAAACTAATTCTCATATTGGTGGTAAGAATGTAAAATAGTGAAATTAGGCAATTCCTCAAAAAGTTAAACACAGCGTTGCCATATGAGGCAACAACTCCACTCCAAGGTATACACCCAAGAAATTTAAAATCTATATTCAAATAAAATACTGTCCACGATTATTCATAGCAATATTCACAATAGTCAAAATGTAAAATCAACCCAAATATCCAATCAATGGTGAATTAATAAACACTGTGTTAAACCTCTGCAAGGTTATTATTAGGCCAGAATGAAGTATAAATTGATATTCTAACATAAATTAACCATAGAGTCATCTGTGAAGTGAAAAAAATAAAAAACAGAAAAAGCCACATATTATCCATTCATATAAAATATCCAGAATAGACAAAGTGTCAAAAGTAGAAGATAAATTTTTATCTGCTGCCAAAGGATGGGAAAACCAGCATTGGGGTGTTAAAATGTTCTGGAATTAGAGGATAGTGATATGACTATACAATCTTGCAAATATACTAATGTAATTGGTATATACAATATAGTTGTAAAAAAAACCAGTGAGCTGCACTCTAAATTATAGAAATGTGAACTGTATCTCAATAAAACTGTTTTTGAAAACAAAATATAAAATAAAGATGGAGTTGGCAATACATACTACAATTCTAGTCCTTGGGAAGTTGAGGCAAGAGGATTTAGTCTGAGGCCAGCCTGGGCTACACTGGAAGATACTCCCTCGAAACAACACAAAATAAAAAGGTAAAATAGAGACACTCCAGATTAAAAATCACTGTTGTTCCTTTTTTTGCATGGTGCAGCTGACCTTTTTCATTTTTTTAGTGTTCTATATTTTATCAACATACAGTTTTCCATTGAACATATGTAATTAATACAATAATTCAAAAAATATAGTCTTTTACTTTTTAAAAATGAAGCTTCTAAAAACACAAAAGGATATATTGAGTCACAATACTCTTTGCAAGACTGAAGTAGCCTGTGACCTAAACTTCACCCTCAGTGTGAATTTTTAAAGATACAAATTGAGTATCATTCAATTGAAAAACTTGGCATCAGACGATTCTAGGTTTTTGGACTTTGGAAAATTTTCATATTCATGCTGTGCTACTTTGGGGTTGGGCCCTAGCCTAAATGTAAAGTTCATTTAAATTTTATACACAGTTTCTGGAGGTCAGCAGGGAAATTTTCCACTAAGTGTCATCTCAGCAGTCAGAAAGTTACAAATTTTGGAGCACTTAAGATTTCAGATTTTCAGTTTAGGGATGCTTAACTTGTAGAGAAAATAATACTTACTTTATTGCTTGTGCTCCTGGTCTTTGTACAATCAAAGTGCTAAATTCTTCTACAACAATGTCTATCAGCTCAGGTTTGTGGTGGTTTTCTCTTAGAACAATAGACATACTTTTCAAATGAACAAAAAACTTCATGGCTTCAAACTAGAGTACATTGGGAAAATGAAAAAATAAATGTAATAATCCACTAATTTCAACCCTTTATAAAAGAATCACTACACTCACTGCAAGAAGGACAATTTTATTCCTAGTTTGAAAATTAAAATACAATATTTAGAGAACCAGAAAAGATCACAGAAAATGTCAGTAGCACACACTTCTGAACGAAACAAGTGTATCTAACACTAACCTTGCAAATATTAAGAAAATAGCTTACTGTTTTGGGCAAAGTTGGGTCAACTGCTGTTTCACTATAGCCAATTGCTTCATATAGTAAAGCTTTTTCTTCAGGTGACAGCATTTCTTCAAGAACTATAAATCATAAACACATCCTTTATGGTTTTAACCAATAACATAAAGCTAGCATAGAATTAAGCTGGTTTTCTGAATGAAATCCATTTAGTTTTTTTCATAATACATCTAAGAAATAATAAATATTAGAGTGGTATTGGAAATTCTATATTGTCTAAAAATAATCTTTGGGCTTACTCCCCAACACTCCAAAACAAGTAAAAACAAAAACAAAAAAAATGCTCAGATTATTCTGAAATTTTACCTATTACTAGAGCATGCACATTAACTACATGCAAGCATGCACATTAATTACATTCTATAAGATTTATTTTTTATTTTTGTCGGTCATGGGGCTTGAACTCTGGGCCTGGGCACTGTCCTAGAGCTCTTTAGCTCAAGGTGAGCACTCTACCACTTGAGCCACAGTGCCACTTCCAGTTTTCTGGTGGCTTATTGAGGTAAGAATTACATGGAGTTTCCTGCCCGGGCTGACTTTGAACCACGATCCTCAGATTTCAGCCTCCTAAGTAGCTAGGATTACAGGCATGAGCCACTGGCACCTGGCAACATAAGATTTTTTTTTTAAAACTATTTTAACAATTTTATTTCAGAATGCTTTAGGGCTAGACTGTGGCTCAAGTGTTCTTGAACTTTCTAATAAGTACAAGTTCAAACCCAGTACTAGAAAAAAAAATTTATAAAATAATTTTGATAAATTTAAACTCTATTCCATGGACTAACTGCCTGACATGTAATTGTAACCCTCTATCACTTTTACAATAAAAAAATTTAAAAAGAAAAGTAATTAAGTAGTAAATATACTAACAGTTTGTTTTCATCAGAAAGAAATTTTTATGAAACACTGGATTTTCCTATGTTAACCACATTAAAAATGAATTAGACTTACTTCCAGGTTTAACGTCAGGTTGCTGTTTGGTAGTTGGCTCTGACCAAGTCCACAGCCAACTGAACCACCCTTTGTTATCCTCTGGGTCCTTTACGCCTTCCCTGTAAATCTTGTACCCGGCTTTCTTTACCTAAAATGAAGGTTTTCAAATTGATGACAAAGACACTTTTAGCAAATTAAAAATTGTAGCAAGAAATTTCCAAAATATCTACTTGAGTACATGAACATTATCAATATAACGACTAACAGAACACAAGTACTGCAATATTTGCCAAATACGGGTAGATACCAGTTGAAGAGGAAAGATAAGAGGGTGAAGGAGGATAACAGTATGAATATGGTTGAAATAATTTATTGATATGTATGAAAACAGATCAATGAAACCTACAGATACTGTGTTAAGGGAGCAAAGGAATAAGGCACAGTGACAGAATGAATCTGAAAGGGAAATGCACATATGGAAATATAATGAAACACACTCCTATACAACTAATGCATCTTGGTTCTTCCTACTGTATTACAAAGACAGTAATGGGAGTGGGAAAAGTAGGCCTTGGCTTTTCATATTCTTACAAACTCTGAAAATTTGATAAGCTCAATTATTATTTACAAAGAATTTTTCTATAGAAACTTGTCTAATTTAAATGGATGTGGCAAGCCGGGCACCCAATGGTTCATGCCTATAATCCTAGCAGCTCAAGAGTCTGAGATCTGAGGACTATGGTTCAAAACCAGCCCAAGCAGAAAAGTTCCCATCAGACTCTTATCTCCAGTTAACCAGTCAAAAATGGGAAGTGGCGCTGTGGTTCAAGTGGTTAAGAGTGCTAGCTCTGAGCACAACCAACAACAACAACAACAACAAAAATGGATGTGGCAAAAAATCAAATATTTTAAAATGGAAAAAACAAATTTGAACTCTTTAAAGGAGACAGTACTTTATAGCATGATACTGACAAGCATTACAACTCCTGAAATGTCTTAAGTGGAGTTCATATTTATTCTAATTGAAAGATAATCTGAAATTACCTCAACTTCTGCTTGCTGTCTAGCTATGGTTATATTAAAGACATCCAAAGTTTTTTCCAACTCCTGAAAATATAAAAAAAAGTTAATTTGCAGAAATAACTTTAGTATAAAATCAAATGACAGCCCTAAAGATTACAACAAGCAAAAAACAGAACAGCTAGTAATATGAAATACCTCTTATATCCTGGAAGGTAACATAGGAGCCACAGAAATTAGCAAAATACAATAAAAGATAAACTAAAAGATGCTATACATACACTGTTTAAAATGATTTATTTGGGTTTTAAACTAATGATATCATTGTCATGTTCAACTAAAAGTATAATCATAAATCATAATATAGGATATTCTAAATAGACCTAGATATGTTTTAAAAGTTATCAAAATGGTTTTAGTTTTTATTTTTCAAAGTTATTCATACTGAAACACTATAATTAATAAGCTGAATTATAAATATATGTATTTAATTTAGCTTATATAAATTATATATAATTTCGCCTATCAAAACATATATGTGTGTATTCCCATGATTATTTTCAAGTTTCAGCCTTAAATGAGGAAAAACTGATGGCATGAAGGACCACAAGACATGTTTGTAATATTGATCATATGTAAGACAGAAAACTTTCTTATTCAATGCACAGACATAACACCAAGGATGCAGTTTTGACAGATATGTACAGCTTTGAATTCATACAAAGAAGTTTAGAGATGATGCTGAAAATACATTTTAGACTTTTTAGGTCAAAAATGGTCAAATTAAGACTTCAAGTTTCTACATACATAATACATATGTATAATATATATGTATATAACAGTGTATATACATGTATATATGTACCTATATGTATCAATGTATATCTATGTATATATTAAATCACTGCAGATTAAAAATAATCTAAAATTTTCCAGCTCATGGAGAATTTCATAAGATCTTATACTAACCAAGTTAAGAATTGGTCAGCAAATAAATGCATGGAAATGTCAATATAAGAGAAAACACAGTCAGTAAAAGTTACAGTAAAATTATTAAGAATAATTATGAGAGATTGAGAAGTTTTGTAGAGGAAAATATGCAATGATTTCTTTAAAATACTAACCTGCAAAGACATGAGAATTTCGTTGGGTGGCTTTTTATTTGTTAACTTTTTCCTATATAGTTCTTTATATTGTTTCACTTTTTGTCTATGTTCTCTAATATGCTTCCAGGACCACATTCGTAAACTGGGGCAAACATTTACTTCAAGAATACCATGTATAGCATAAGCCCACCTAGTTAAAAAAAAGAAACCCCATACTGAAGAGCCTCAAATCAACAATATGAAAATAACTAATAATGCTGCTATTCTCACATACGTAACTATAATACAGAAACTATAAACAAAAACTATAACTTCTTTACAGGATAACTGAATTCCCTCTCAAAATATTGACACAACCTTTAAAAGCTTAAGTTCTTGTTTTCCCAGCCCTATTTATTTTAACAATCTATTATTCTTACCTCTAACACAAAAATAAGCAATATCAATTTTGTTTAAAATACAGTTCTATATAACTATGATATTTTAATAACTTAAGTAATTTAAATAATTGCAATTTCTAGAAAGCAGAATGAAGCTTAGAAATAAAACTTTTGAGTTTTAAAATAGGATTATACTGCATTTTATATTTTAAATAAATTTAGTAATATAGATTTAATGAGTCTGATAGGGAAATCTATTTTAAAAAAAAAGAAACTGATAGAAAACAAAAACAATGAGATCCCTCCCTCTCCACTAAATGAAAACTATGATGTCTTAGTATCTGAAGTTATAAATTCTGTTACAAAGAATCCCTTTAATCAATTCACCAACAAGCAAAAGGAGTCATGTGTTCCCATTAATGTATCATAGACTCGAGAAAACCTTAAGAAGTATCCTAATAAATTATTGTCCAAATGAAGAAACAGGCTTTTCTGACATATTAAGAAAGAAAAACTTAAAAGCATTTTACCATTCCTTGGCATGGTAGTGAAGAGGCACATCAGGTTTGAATTTCCTATATGGCAAATTTTGTGTCATCATATCAACCGATTCAAGAAGTTCCATAACACTGAAATACTAAAGAATGGAAAATAAAGCTCTTAAATGTTCCACAATTTTTGTTCAATTGTTGAAGACGAAAAGTTAAATTATTAAACTTCTGAAAGGAAATGCTACTGTATAACTATGCATTTTAGAAAAACATTTATTTCTAACACTAGTTCATAATTTAAATTTTCATTAGAGAAAATCACCTGTGGTTTATTAAATTCAATTGCTATGTTATGTAACTCAACATCCAGGTTTATCTTGGGATCAGAAAAGTCAAAATCTGATCGGCGATTCATCTGAAGTTTGGCATTAGCAGATATAGGGCGAAATACTAGAAAATAATACAAATTTTAAAAATTAAACAGTTGTATTTCAAAAGTCTCAAGACTCTAAACTGGAAATACTAATTTTCATTTCTTTTACACCCTTTCTGTAGCTCCTGAATGTCCATAATATCATCATTTGTTTAAACTGTTGCTTAATTAGTGGAGACCATTCTCTTATCTTTTTCCAACTTACAATTCCCACTAACTTCTTTACAGGATAACTAAATTCCCTCTCAAAATATTGACATAACCTTTAAAAGCAGTAGCTTATTAAGGAAAATAGTACAATAAAATAGTTTTAGTAAAAGAACAACTACAATCCTAGCTACTCAAGAGGCTGAGACGCAGAAGATGATGGCTCAAACCAGCCAGGAGAGAAATGATTCCATATCCAATTAACTTGGCATGTCTCAAGTAGAAGAGCAGCAGCTATAAGCAACCAAGCTTAGTGAGAGTACAAAGCCCTGAGTTTGTCAAACCCAAGTTCAATCCCCAGAACCAAGCAATTATAGTTCTAAACAACAAGTATTAGAAATGTTAAGAGGAAAAACGATTATACTTAATAATGACTTTTTATTTTGTTCAGAAACGGGCACTTGAACTTGGAACTTGACACTTTCAACTCATTGGCTAGTATTCTCCCAACTGAGCCATACCTCCAATCCTACAATGACTCTCATTCTGTGATTATAAGCTTTCTAAGTCATGGGGCCTGGCATGGTAGTGCCCACCTTTGGGAGATGGAGGTACACAGTTTGTGGATGGCCTGGGTGAAAGCAGGAAACCCTCTAGGGCATGGCTCTGTAAATGCCCTTTTAGGGGATTTATTCTGTAAAACCTTAACTCCCATTTGTTCTCTCCCTCTCCATTCCTCCCTCCCCCCTCTCTCTCACACACATACACACACACAAACCCCCCCCCACATTTCTCTATTTATTCTCCTTTTAATTTATAAAATAGAAAAGTAAAATGACTGCAGATTTCCTGCTTGGCTCATTCCTACTGCCAAAAAGATTAAAATAAGTACAGGAGACCAGTACTATACCTTCTAGATAGAGATCACCTATTCGCCAATCAATTATAAGGTAATTTGTATAAAAAGGTAATATTTTGTTGTCTTAGTAACAAAATAGTTTATGATACTATCAGTCATCTTACAAATTCTCTGCATTAACCTCTAACTCCTTTGCCTGTTTACTTCATCAGTACTTGCTCAAAAAACATAAAATCAGTCATTTCATTAATGTTAATGTAAAATTTATACTTATTATGGGTTTTTTGTTGTTTTTTGGTGGGTCCGGTCATGGGGCCTGAACTCTGGGCCTGAGCACTGTCTCTCAGCTCTTCAGCTCAAGGTTATTGTTCTACCACTTGAGCCACAGCGCCACTTCCAGCTTTTTTTTCTTTTTGCTTATGTGGTGCTGAGGAATCGAACCCAGGTCCTCATGCATGCAAGGCAAGTGCTCTACCACTGAGCCACCTTCCCAGCCCCATGTATGGAAAACACTTACCAAAATCATACCCATCAGGAATAATATCTTCCTTGACAATACCAGACTTCAAACTGTCCTATTAAAAGACAAATTGCTTTTATGTACATTCATGACAACATATCTTATTCTATAAAATTCTATAATCTGCAAGAGAAAATGCTTAAATTCAAATGTGGCAAGACTTTGTTAGAACAAAATATGAATATGGCTAAACAATGTGTCATTAAACTGTTATAAAATAATGTTCAAGGAGTTATAATTAAGATATGTATACATGTTCATGTAATTCATCTATACCTATAAATTCTAACATCTTGCTTAGAAAATAATATCAACTCTAATGTTACTAATATGCCTGATAAAAATATAACAATATACATATACACAAATTAAAACAATTTACTTACCAATGACTCATCATAATTATTAAGATAATACATTTGAGACTGCACATTCCAATAGGCAAAAAGATTGTCCAATCGGATTAACTGAAAATAAAGCAAATTTATTATACGTCTGGCTTTTTTCTGAAACATTTTAACATATGATATTTTCAGAAGTCTCAAGTGAACTCTATCACAGAGTTAAGGGAACAAAACACACTTCACATAAATCTTAACTATAAATATAGTATCAGTCTTCTAAAGGTTTCTTTTATTAACTTCATGAGCATGTATTCATTTATTTTACCTTCCGAACTAGTTTCTCAGTCTCATCATGTAAACATGGTATCCAGTTTTGATCAGTTGTCTGAAAAGGAAAGAAATACAGCAAAAAGATTACTGCATTAAAAATGAAGGTGATAAGTCATCTATGGAGCATACACTTAAAAACAATTTCTCATGAAAATGCCTTTGAAAATATATCCCTCAATCAAAGGCTATTAATAATGTGACCGCAAGAGAATTCTACTTTAAAGGACCACATTTCTGGTAAAAAATTCTAACCCAGGGGTTGGGAAGGTGGCTCAGTGGTAAAGCGCCTGCCTTGCATGCATGAGGCCCTGCGTTCAATTCCTCAGCACCCCATAAGCAAAAAGAAAAAAGCCAGAAGAGGGGCTGTGGCTCAAGTGGTAAAGCGCTAGCCTTGAGCTGAAGAGCTGAGGGACAGCGCTCAGGCCCAGAGTTCAGGCCCCACAACCAGACCCCCCCCAGGCCCAGAGTTCAGGCCCCAAGACCGGACACCCCCCAAAAAAAAATTCTAACCCAACTGGATTTAGTGTATCATGTCTGCAATCCCAACTACTCTGGAGGTAGAGAGAGGAGAACATGAAACAGAAGCTAGCCTAGGCAAAGACTATCTGAAAAACAAACTAAAGACAAAAGACTAGGAGCATAGTTCAAGTAGTAGAGGGACTGCCCAACAAACAAGAGGCCAAGAGGGGAAGGAGGGAGCAGAGGGTAGAGACCAGAAACAAGCAATTACAAATAAGTGTCAGAATAGAGATTCAAATACACTTACATCAGAGAACAGAGCAGTAACATCAAAATCAGGAGTGTGTCACATAAAATGAGTAACATAGTAATGAACTTATAAAAATGATCACTGAAAGTATGCTTTATCACTACCCTAATTAATATATGACATGATTAGAAACTATTGATTCTAAGGAAGGACTGAGATTCAAAGCAAAAGAATTGGTGTAAAGGCCCAATGATATGCAAATATACTATGTTCAAGTCCTTAAAATAGATCAGAATGGCCAAAGCAAAGAAAGGAGATAAAGCCAGTTAGGTTACCTATGGTCAGATTACAAAGGTTTTACAGATTTTATTTAAAGAGCAATCCAAAGCCACTTGGAGCTGGGCACCCGGTGGCTCATGCCTGTAATTCTAGCTACTCAGTAGGCTGAAATCTGAGGATCCCAGTGCAGAGCCAGAAGGAGCAGGAAAGCCCATGAGACTTAATCTCCAATTAACCACCAAAAAATTGGAGGTAGAGCTGTGGCTCTAGTGGTAGAACACTAGCCTTGAGCAAAAAAGCTAAGACTACCACCCAGGTCCTGTGTTCAAGCCATAGCCCCAGCATGTGTGCACACACAAACACCCAGACAGTCACTGAGAAGTACCAGGGGATACTCTTAGGGCATAATGTAAGTATGGTTCTGGGTTCAAACCAAAACACTGGGGGGGGAAAAAGGAGAGACAGATGGAGAGGAAGAGAGGGAAAGAGAGAGGAAGAGGGCAAAGAAGGGAGACAGAAAGAAAGAGGGAGAAAGCAAGAAAGAGGAAGAGTGGCCTGGGAAGGTGGCTCGGTGGTAGAGCGCTTGCCCTGCATGCATGAGGTCCTGGGTTCAATTCCTCATCACCACATAAGCAAAAAGAAAAAAGCTGGAAGTGGCGCTGTGGCTCAAGTGGTAGAGTGCTAGCCTTGAGCTGAAGAGCTGAGGGACAGCGTCCAGGCCCACAGTTCAGGCCCCACGACCGGACCCCCCCCAGGCCCAGAGTTCAGGCCCCATGACCAGACCCAAAAAAAAAAAAAAAGAAAGAGGAAGAGGGAGAGACACTAAGAACTAATCAAAGCTTTTTCCTTTTCTTTCCTTTTTTATTTTGGAAAAAGATCTATGTGTCTCAGGCAAGCTCTGATCTCATAATCTTCCTGCCTGAGACTCCTAAGTGGTGCCCATCCAAGATAGCTATTTTTCTGTGGAGAACTGAAATAGTGGTCCTCGAACGTCAGCATTCATTAGGATTGCCAAAAGGGATTTTTAAAACATATTACAGGCTGGTGTTTTAGTAGAAAGCTTGTCCCCATATGGCAGAACCAAAAAAAAAAAAAAGATTTCTGGGTCTCAACATCATCACCTTTACAATAAAATTTAAAAAAAAATTTTCACACATAAACCAAAAATACAAGATTAAAAAAAAACTACACTGAAACTGAACTGAATTTTATCCTGTGGCAACACAAATAATTTTTTTAACACAACATCTAGGGAAGTTTATTTGTATTTCTCTAAATGGTACACTTTTCTTTGGAAAACAAGCCCTGTGGAGTTCCATCACTGAAATTTTTTTAAAGTAACTTACAGAAGAATCATACAAAATACTTATGTAAACTTTTAAGCACTTTCCGGTTTTCTGGTGGTTTTATTGGAGGTAAGAGTCTCATGGGACTTTTCTGCCTGGGCTGGCTTTGAACTATGATCCTCAGATCTCAGTCTCTTGAGTAGCTAGGATTACAGGTGTGAGCCACTGGCTCACAGCTAACATCTAAATTTTTTTTTCTTTTTTTTGGGGGGGGGTCCGGTCATGGGGCCTGAACTCTAGGCCTGGGCGCTGTCCCTCAGCTCTTCAGCTCAAGACTAGCACTCTACCACTTGAGCCAGAGCACCACTTCCGGCTTTTTTCTTTTTGCTTATGTGGTGCTGAGGAATCGAACCCAGGGCCTCTGGCATGCAAGGCATGCGCTCTACCACTGAGCCACCTTCCCAGCCCCACATCTAAATTTTTAAGTGGATATATTACACCACAGTTTACAAACTTAAATGCTGGGTAGAGGCTGTAGCTCAGTGGGATAACACTGACCCAGGAGGCCTAAGGCTCTGGGTTCAATCCCCAGCCTTTTAAAAACAAAGTAAAATGCAACAGCTGGACACTGGTGGATCAGGCCTGGAATCCTACTCAGGAGGCTGAGATCTAAGGATAGCAGTTCGAAGCCAGCCAGAATAGGAAAATCTGTGAGACTGACAAAAAAGAAGCTGTGACTCAAGTGGAAGAGCAATAGCCTTGAGCAAAAAAGCTCAGGGACAGTGTCTAGACCCTGAGTTCAAGCTCCAGGACTAGGCAAAAAAAAAGAAGATTATCATCTCTGGAAAAGAAAGTCGGTCAGAGTAGGGAAAGGGGATTTAAATTTTCAGCGATAATAATTCAGTCCAATAAAAAATATTTAAAACATAGCATCCTGGATGCAGACAAATATTTTGTAATATTCTGTGTGCTCCTTACACTTCTAATCAGGCACTGGTGGCTCCTGACTAGAACACTAGCTACTTGGGAGCTGAGATCAAAAGGATCAAGATTTAAGGAAAGGCCAGGCTCTATCATGAAAATAATCAGCAAAAAAAGGAGAGCTGGAGATATTGCTCAAGTGGTAGAGCACCAGCCCTAATAAGTGCACAGCCCTAAGTTCAAACCCTAATAATGCCCCTCCATGCCAAAAAAAACAAAAACAAAACCTTCCACTTCAAAATGCTTTTTATGCTTTTAAAACATCAAAATTTCAGAAATGGATATTACTTTTAACTCACTGAAAATTTGGAAATAGATTTTTTTCAGTACTGGAAAGAAAATGATTTTGAATAAACAGAAGTATTTAATATCATAACTACCTTGCACCCCCTTCATGTTCTACCCGAGCTTGATTCCCAACCTTTTCATTCCTCTTTAATTTTTTGAGGAGGTCTCACCAATAAGCCCATCTACAGCTTAGGCTGACCTCAAGGTACTCCCTCCTGCCTCAGCTCCTAAGTGGTAGGATACCATACCCAGCATTATCGCCAACCATGGTTTTTTTGAAATATGAATCTACTTACCTCTTAATTTCAATCCACTCTATGTCCTTTCTACACCAATTCTATATAGACAACCAAAGGCATACATATTTCTGATGCTGGCATACAGGAATCACAATGAATAGTTTGACCATACTATTCTGTACAATATGGTTAGGTTTCTATTTTAAACTACATACCTGCATACTGAGATTTTGAAGGGAAATACCAAATGATAGTGGTTTGTCTCGATTTGTGACCTAAGAAGAAAATAAATTACTTAAATGATTTTAACATTTGTACAAGAATTGCTTTATAAAAAATAACTTTCTGGGAAGTATTCTATTTCAAATATTCAAAAATATTTTTAGAATTTTTATTTTTCATAAAATAAACTGAAATGCTAGTTATTGGCATCATACTATAATAGCTGTAGTTTTTTATTTTAAAAGCTTATAAAAAAGATTAGCATTATACTGTAAGGCATATAATTATTTGTTTAGAGACTAAACTAATTTTTCTGAAAGATCAGTAAGTCTAGCTCTACTGACTCCTAGACCAGTGCTCTTTCCAGGAGATAAAACACACAACCGTGAAATTCCTAATTCCTAGAGCATTTTCCTTCATGATCTGAAGTGTGAGTAGCTTAAACAAACTATATCAAAGATATCAAAGATATAATTACCAGTGTCATTATATTAAAAAATCATGTAATCTTCAGCTCCCTATCTCTCTACCTCCCACCATTTATTTAATAGGTTGGACACTATGAGTAAGATCTAACAGTAAATACCCAACATATAAAGGTATTTTTTTTCCATTTTTTTATTGTGAAAATACCATACGGAGGGGTTACAATTACATGGGCAAGATAATTTAAAGATCTCTGCTGTGGAAGGCAAAGCATTGATCAAGATACATTTTATCCATAAACTGTTGTGTTGAATTGAAACTCTCTGTGCAACTACCTAAAGGTAATTTTAAAAATTATTTCAAAAAATAAAGATCTTCTAGTAAAATACTTACATCATCTTCATAACGAATATGGATGCTGGAAATTTTCACTTGAAGATTTTTTATGATCTGAGTAACTAATTTTTCTGCGAAAGTGTCCTGTTTCTCCTCCTGATGCTCTACAATTGCAAATATTCCCTTTTTTAGGACTTGAATAAAACACATACCTATAAATACCTACATAACAAGGTAACATAATGTCTTGTTAAAGAATTTATATATGTAAATGTGTAACTAGAACACTAATAGCATGCTTTCCAAAAGTCTTTTATACCACAGATTTTCAAAGATAACTGAATGTCCTATCTTTTCAAAAGCTAGTTTGTTGTTCAGCAAAACCAATTTACTGGTATTACATATTATAATCTGTATCTTTTAACTATTCTTAAATATATAAAGATTTAAGAACAATAAAGATTATTAAGTAGGAATTATAATAGACTTAAATTAGGAAAACTAGTAGCAGCAGCAAAGTAAGAATCTCCTTTGAAATTAGTGATGCCATTATAAGTTGTTTGTACTCAGATGTGAATTTTTTCAGTATGTATGAAATGAGAAATAGCATGTTCTCCTCTCCTTTTTAAACAAGGATTAAAAAATTCATTATTTGATTCATTTTAAGAAAACTTTAGTTACTGCCAGTTTCAACACTTTCCAGGGGAATAGTGAACACATTTTTGGCAACTACTAGTTATCATCCCTTTTCCATTTTCTCTTTTCCTAAATGACCATAAAAAACTATTCTTTTTGTATTTCTAGTCTTACCCTCCTTTTCAGTAATCTTTTATGTAGACAATATAAAATTCAGTAAAACCAAACAAAATATATACGCCCTATGAGGAGAAAGAGCCCTATTTTAAGCTTTTAATTCTATCACTACATAATAAAATCCATTGCTCTTAAGAATTCAATACTACATTATTTCTTTCCCTGCCACTAGCCTCCCCTTGACTTCCTTATGCAGCTCAAGTCCTACGGTTCAGCAGTGCACCATTATCTTCATTGTGCTTCTCATGATTTCAGTTACCAAGAGTAAACCAGATCCAGAAATACCAATCTCTACTTGACTTCCTCAAGACACAGATACTACCTTCACATAACTGTTTATATTGCTATAATTGCCTTTCTTTTATTATTATTCATCTCCTACTGTTCCTAAATTAAAATTTGCCATACAAAGCATACTATACACAGGGTTGTGTACTATGCATGGTTTCCCATACCCCCCTGGGAGTCATAAAACCTACCTCTACAGATAAGGGGAAACCTACGAACATTAGTTCATCTAAAATTGCTTTGCTTTCTTTTTCCTCCATCCATAAGATCCCAACTCTGAAAAAAACCCAACTACTACTTTGTATAAAACCATCGTGCCGGGGCTGGGAAGGTGGCTCAGTGGTAGAGTGCTTGCCTCACATGCATGGGGCCCTGGGTTCGATTCCTCAGCAACACATGTGTAGAAAAAGGCCGGAAGTGGCGCTTGGCTCAAGTGGTAGTGTGCTAATCTTGAGCTGAAGAGCTGAGGGACAGCGCCCAGGCCCAGAGCTCAGGCACCATGGCAGACCAAAAAAACAAAAACAAAACCATCATGCCTATGCCTACCTGTGCCTTGCTAAGTTAAATACTAAAATCAGGACAGCCTAAAATCAGTGTAGTCTTTATGATCTTCAGCTAAAAGCAGCCTTACATTTCCCTGGCAACATGTTCATATTCTTTACAACTACCTTAAAATTCATGTACACTCTTGCCCAAAGTTTTAACAATACTTCCATATGCTAAAGAATTTTAACTTTGTTTCCAATTTTCAAAGAAAGAAGCGCTATGGGAAGATAAAAGCTCTGCTATTGTAACTCAATGAAATTAACTATTTCTAAGATGACCACTGATCCACATGTCAGAAACAAAGGAATTCCTTTTTTTCTTTTATTTTGGTCGGTCGTGGGGCTTGAACTCTGGGGCACTATTCCTCAGTTCTTCAGCTCAAGATGAGCACTCTACCACTTGAGCCACAGCAGCACTTCTGGTTTTCTGTGTAGTTTATTGGAGTTAAGAGGCTCATGGCATTTCCTGCGGGGGCTGGCTTTGAACCTCAATCCTTAGATCTCAGCCTCCTGAGTAGCTAGGATTACAGTCGGGAGCCACTGACATGACTACAAAAACATTTCTTAATCCTGGATTATCTTATGTAACAATTCATTAATATCTGATCTATTAGGTGCTTCTTCTTACAGCACTTTTTGCCATGGAGCCATGAATTCAATGTCTACTATGTGCTCACTCTTGTCTGGGTTTTTAGCCATTTCCTTCATGCAGGGTATAGAATTGTTGCTCTTCTCATCCTATAATATTGCTGCTGCATGAAACCTCATCCACATTTTATAGCCTTAATTCTCATCCTAATGCTAATAATTTTCAAATAAATACTAATAAAGGAAAACGTGAAATGCTGAGATATGTTCAGTAAATCAGCAAGTAATTCAGTATGCTCAGAGCAAAAAAACAGCAGATAAACCAGTTATGAGGTTCAAGAGTGAGACAGGATTCAAATCAAGAGTTTCTATACATCCTGTTGAATTGTTAATACATAATTCATAGGTAAAAATAAGAATATCAGTAATTTTTAAGTAATTTTAAGCATGACTAAAGATTTATATTTTATATCTACATATAAACAAGGAGGAACTTATAGCTGATTGCATACATTTTTCTCTATCCCCCAAAAAGTCATTAAAGCAGAAAAAAATGGGGCAAGTAAATCCTCCAGGCCAAAGAAGATAGTAGAAATAACAAACAATAACATAGAAACAATAAAGCAGACAGCCTTAATTAGCTTAAAGAAGAAACTCAATCTTGTTTGACTATAGAGATATTATTAGAACACAAGGTAAGATTAAAACAGAATCCTGAAAGATTCAGAAACTTTGACAGTTCACAAAACCATCAGAGAACATGCTGATGAAGAACATAATACAAGAATTGGTTTAAACTCTGAAAAAAAAAAAGTGAGAGAAGGGATGGGTTAAGAGAGATGGGTGACAATGTTGTCAGACACTTTATACTCATACACTTCTTTTATTTTTTGTCGGTTGTGAGGCCTGAACTCTTGGCCTGGGCGCTGTCCCTCAGCTCTCTCAAGGCTAACGCTCTACCACTTGAGCCACAGTGCCACTTCAGCTTTTTCTGCTTATGTGGTGCTGAGGAATAGAACCCAAGGACTCATGCATGCAAGGCAAGCACTCTACCACTGAGCCACCTTCCCAGCCCCTCATACACTGTTTTGGAGAATGGGAACTTCTTTGTTGTGTTTTGTTTTGTTTTTTGGGTCCGGTAGTGGGCCTGAACTCTGGGCCTGAGCGCTGTCCCTCAGCTCTTCAGCTCAAGGCTAGCGCTCTACCACCTGAGCCACAGTGCCACTTCCAGCTTTTTTCTTTTTGCTTATGTGGTGCTGGGGAATCGAACCCAGGGCCTCAAGCATGCAAGGCAAGCGCTCTACCACTGAGCCACCTTCCCAGCCCTGGAACTTCTTTGTACAACTACTTAAAGATAATAAAAAAAATTTTAATTTCAAAATATAAATTAAAAAACTCTGAAAAAAAACACAGTGAAACCTCTAGGATCCCTCTTTCTCCCAGCCAAGCAACTATTCATTTTTCAACCTAGTGAGAGTTCAAGGGTTTATTGTACAGAAAACAGGTGTAACCATCTATACAAGGAAGGAGAATTAAGTCCCCACACCAAAACAGGAGTCATATAAAAGTCTATAAACAGTCACACAGTCACACACACACACACACACACACACACACACACTCTCTCTCTCTCTCTCTCTCTCTCTCACTATTGTTGAGCAAATAACAAAGTTGTGCTATAAAATATATATGAAGAGTATACTATTTGGCTCAGTAGTCAATCTTCACAATCCACCATAAAAATAAACATATACACATAGTATAAATGCAATAAACCAACTAATAGTTTTAAGCAAAACTATTAGTACTACAGACTTTTTATGTTCTTAAATTATATTATTTAATTTTAAAATATATATGTATATAATCTTGATATATAAAAGATTAGAAAGCAATTTTTGAAAGAAAAAAGCCTATGCTATGGGACTTAGAAAATGGGATTAAGGATAGACATAAATGACTGCACAAGATATGAAAGAAATGTGACTAATAAAATAGAATTATACATGGTATTGCTAGAAACTGTGTTAAAACTCCATGCTTGTCAATAGGTAAAATATTTATTGAGGTTTATTATTCACTTAAAAAAACCAATACATGGCTGGGAAGGTAGCTCAGTGATAGAATGCTTGCCTCACATGCATGAGGCCCTGGGTTCAATTCCTCAGTATCACATAAGCAGAAAAAGACAGAAGTGGCGCTGTGGCTCAAATGGTAGAGTGCTCGCCTTGAGCTGAAGAGCTGAGGGACAGCAACTAGGCCCAGAGTTCAGGCCCCACGACTGACGAAAAAAAAAAAAAAATACATGGCAGAGATCAACATACATATACTTTTTTTTCCAGTGCCAGTTCTGGGGCTTGAACTCAAAGCCTTATGCTCTTACTTGGCTTTTCCACTCAACACTGGCATTCTACCACTTGAGCCACATCTATACTTCTTGCTTTTTAGTAGTTAACTGGAGATAACAGTCGCAAGATTTTTCTGCCCAGACTGGCTTTCAACCACAATCCTCAGATCGTAGCTTCCTAAGTAGCTAAGTTGCACTTAGTTTTAAGATGCTTCTTAGCTATTTAATGAAGAAAAGAGGAAGCAAATAAAAACTGATGAATTAGGTCAGGAAGATGACTGTTTTAAAATAAGAAGTGGTGAAGTCAGGCATAGTAAGACATGATTATAATTTCAATGCTTATAATTTCAACTAATTGGAAGGTAGAGGCAGAAGAACTGAAAATTTAAAGACAACACAAGAAGTAAGATTTATCTTAAAAAGCAAAATACAAATAAAAGGGCTAAGAGTGTGGCTCATGAGGTACATAACATGTCTAGAAAGCACAAGGCCAGAATTGAAAATAAAAATATGAGACTATGATAAATAAACCAAAAAGAAAGCACCACTAGGGGGAGAAGTGAGTCAGAATATGAGGGTTGCTGGAGACTGAGAAGAGGACAGATGGAAACACAATCAATTTCTGTAAGACACTTTTTGCAGTGATGAAAAAGGGTTCTAAGTAAGAGGATCATATGGTCTAGATTGAGAAGGAAAACATATATATAAAATAAATCAAGCATAACTGTCTCAAAGAACTAAGTGTCCTCAAAAGGATAAAGAATTTATATTAAGGGAAATACAAAAGCAATGGCTAAAAAGATAAATTCTATTTGATAAACATAATTGCTATTGTTTAAAATTGCAAACCGAAAATGGACAGGTGTGACTGATGTGAGAAAGAATATTTCCTCAAAAGTGTTATACCCTGGGTTCAATCCCCAAGGCAAAGATGATAGATAATTTATAAATAAAATAGATAACAAAAACTCTGCTGGCCATTGACTTCAATTTCTGTACACATATGAGCCATGAAATCCCCATATAATAAGAGTCTCTAATGGTTTGTAAAATGATCTCAGAACATCTAGAGAAAGGTAGTATTCTGTTAGGATAAACTTTTAGGACTTTTAATCTTTCCTTATTTGCCATTGTTATTATTTGATTTACCTTGATCTATTACTTTTCGTTTTGCTTCTTCTATTCTTTTTAATTCCTGTTGTTTTGCATCAATATGTTGTTTTTCTTCTTTTAAAGGATCATATTTTATTCCTATAACAAGCATAAATAAGAATCTTAGTTACCTTTCATTTAAACCCTCATTCCACAAAATATCACTGAAAATAATCATAATATCAATCAAAATAATGACTAAATCATATAGGACACTGGTGGCTCACACTTATAATCATAGCTATTTAGGAGGCCGACATCTGAGGATCACAGCTCAAAGCCAGCTAGAGCAGAAAACTTCATGACTCTTATCTCAAATTAGCTAAGAAGTCAGAAGTGGAGTTGTGCCTCACATGGTAGAGTGCTTGCCTTCAATGAAAAAGCCAAGCAAGAGTGCAAGGCCATGACTCCACGCCCAGCACTGGCACCAAAAAAATAAAGTAAAATAAATAGCAAGTACCAAATTTAAATATTAACGTATTTCACACTACTCCCAAAAATCATGCTATTGAAAAATATTTACCAAATATTGAGAGTTTTCATTTACAAAAGAGTAAATAATTGACTTACTAGAAAAAGGCACTATGAGTAAATAAATGTCTTCTAAAACAGCTTCAACTGGTTGAGTATAAAGGTTTTTCCATGGAATTATAAGTTTCAGATCACCTATATTAAAAATAAGGATGCAAACTATTAATCCAGCCTACATTTACCATCAATCCATTTTCTATGAATCACTGAAGAGTTTTAAGATGATCACTGGACAAACAGTACCCAAACAATGGCAATGGGACAACACAGTCTAACAAAATGAACTGTTTTATCATACTGCTCATTTGGAAATGTGCCCTTTTTTTCATTTCTATACCAGATAATATGCTAAGTAATAAAAATACAATATAAATCAAAACCACTTATTTCCAAAGAACTTGGTATCTAGTAGAAGAAAACAATTCATAAAACACCATACTATAATTATAGTAAATCATATAATACCATACTATCAAAGATTAATAGGTATTGTAAGAAATGTGTGCAAGCACCATTTTAAATCTCAAATTTATCTTGTGTTTAGTCTACTCTACTTTCCACTATTTTAGATTACAAGTTAAAACAGCCTTAGCATTTTAGGAATCATCAGAGAAGAAAAGAAAGTAGACAGGCTCTAAAAGAAAGTGTGTGTGTGCGCGCTGATGCGTGTGCACCAATATAGACTCAGAAACATTATATAAATCCTACTATGCAAACTTCCTTAATAACAAAAATACCTCAAGTCCCAAATACACCATCATTTTCCATGCAACATAGTTTAAGAATCATAACAAACAAGTTTTTTGTTTTTGGTTTTTTGTCAGTCATGAGGCCTGAACTCTGGGTCTGGGCACTATCCCTCAGCTCTTCAGCTCAAGGCTAGTGCTCTACACCACTTAAGTCACAGTGCCACCACTTCCGGCTTTTTCTGCTTATGTGGTGCTGAGGAATCAAACCCAGGGCCTCATGCATGCAAGGCAAGCACTCTACTACTGAGCCACCTTCCCAGCACCACGAACAAGTTTTTATTAAACGTATTTAAACAATACATAGATTTCAGTTCAACCAGTAAACTATAAAAGCAGGTAATATAAGCTGTGCACTAGTGGCTTGTGCCTATAACCCTAGTTACTCAAAAGGCTATAATGTGGATTGTAGTTCAAAGTCAGCCTGAGCAGAAAAGACTCCATCTCCAAAATAACCAGCAAAAAGCCAGACTGGAGGTAACAATCAAGTAGGCGAGCAAAAGCAAGTAAGCAAGCTGAAGAGCAAATGACTCAAACACTGTTCAAATACTGGTACCACCAAAAAAGAAAAGTGAGGAGAGATAAGAGGAGGAGAGATAGGAGGAAAGGAAGGAAAGGAGGAAATTAGAGTGAGACAAAGACACACAGAGAGAGAAACAAACACAAAAATACGGTAAGGAAATAGACTTAGGAAACCTAGGAAAACTGGAACAAAAACAAGTTTTTCGAGGGGCCTCTGGGCACAGCGCCTGGCTGATCCCTACCTTTCTCTGTATGCCACATATCCTCTATGAGTCAAATCATAGCAAAGTAATTAGTCAGAAAGCTAGAGAACTTCATGTTTCTGTTACATGCAATGACTTGGCTCTCAACTCAATTTTAAAACTTGATAACATGCCCTCCCTCCCTCATTTCTTCATTACACAGATACCAAGCACTAGACAAGGAATATATGAATCTGACAATATTTTAAGATCCACCTAAACAACAGCACATGACTACAAAAACTTCCATTAATTCTTAGAAACATTAGATACTAGCCAGATTATTTTTTGCATGTCCACCAAGAAAATATTCTAGTAATAAATATGGTTTACCTATATGACCAACTTTAACTTTGAATGGTACATCCAGTTGACTCTACAAAGAAAAACAAAAATCAGTAAAATATGTAAAGAATACATAGCAAGTTCACAATATAAGCTGCTTTTTTCCTTCACCAAATCAATTGCAGGATTTAAAAATTACATTGCAACTTCTTTTTACCTCCAACAGTTATTTAACCTTACTAAAATGTAAGCTGGAAGCTGTAGCACAAATGTGTAATCTTAGTTACTTGGGAAGCTATGACAGAGGTCAATTATCACCTGAGTCTAGTGATGACGGAATTCACAAGACTCCATTCTCAACCAATGACTGGGTATGTTGGCACATACCTGTCATTTCAGTGATGCAGGAAAGCACTGTTCAAGCCAGCCTACGCATAAAATGAGAGCCTATCTAAAAATTAAACCAAAGCAAAAAGGAACTAGTGGGATGGTTCAATTAAGTGGTAGAATGCTGGATTAGCAAGTAAAAGGTTCCAGATTCAACCTATGGCTACAGAAGATTTAAAAAATTGTTTTATATGGACATATATATATATATATTATATATGTACATATACACACATATAATACACAAACGTATATGTATAATTACAATTATTTTCAACTTAAAGTTCATAAAGGTTTCTTTCATAACTGTTTTACTCGTCAGTACAGGGGTTTGAACTCAGGGTGTGCTACTTGCTAGCCCAAACATAAGCCCAGACCTTTATGCTTTTGTTATCTTTTCAACAGAGCCTCATATCTTCCCTTCTCTGGCTTTGACCACAATTCTCCTAGTTATACTTCATGCATGGCTGAAATGACAAGTGTGAACTACCATGCTAAGCTTTCTATTGGTCAAGATAAGGCCTCACAAAATTTTTGCCCAGTCTGGTCTTGAGCGACAATCTTCCTGATATATTAGTCTCTCAAGTGTCCAGCTTATATTATTTTCTTTTACAGGTGAGAAATTCCCCTTAGTTTCTGCGGTTAGAAATTAAAACTTTATAGAATAAAATTCATGATTTACAAAGTAGTCATTTTAGAACTATTCCAGGCAGCCTTTACAATAAAGTGGTGCTAGGAAAAGTAGATTTCCAGTTACAAAATATGAAGTTGGACTTTTTCTAATGCTATGTATGCAAAGTAATCCAACATGGATCAAAAATCTAAACACAAGAGCTGTAAGTATAAAACATAGGAAAATATAAGAAAAAATAATTTCTGACATTAAATTTGGTACTGATTTCACAGAAATGCAATGAAAGCATAGGTTAATTTTAAAAATAGGCTAACTGGATTACATAAAAAGTTTTTGTGCATAAAAAGACACTATCAAGATATGGTTATTAGGACAACTTTTTGAATGGAGGTAACATTTGCTTATCATTTATATTATGCAAAAAAATCTGATTTAAAAATGACAAAAAACATATACAAATGGTAACAAGTATATGAAAAGACACTCAACATCACTAGTCATTAGGGAAATGTTAACAAAAATACTAAGATGCCATTTCATATTCATTAGGATGCTGAACCAAAGGGGGTAAAAATAACAGACTCTGAATGATCTGGGAAATAAAAACTAGAAACACCTTGTCTGTTGTTGGAGGGAATCAAAAGGACATGATGGCTATGAAAAAGTCTTCTTGAAAAGCTAATTGTGAATTATATGATCCAACAATTTTCCTCAGTATATATATTTCCAAAGAGAAACAGAAGTGTAGAATCAACACATATACACAAATATTCATTGCAGTATTGTTCAAAAAATGAGAGGCAGGAAAAAAACACACATTTACCAGTAGCTAAACATACAAACAAAATGGGGTATAAACACAGAATGGAGTATTATTCAGGGAATAATAAATGATGTTCTGATACATCATACGGTATAGATGGATCCTACAAAGCATTATGCTACACAAATCAATATAGACATAAATGGACAAATATGCTATGATACAATGTATATGAAATACAGAACAGGAACATTATGGCACTAGAGAAAGATTTTCAGTGTGCAATGGAGAACAATGTCCATGATCAATGGGGAAAAGGAGGGAAAGCTATTATTTATGAGATTATTCTTTACAAAGTGACTCTCTTGGGGAGTGAAAAGTTATGAAAATAGATACTACAGTTATACAAGATGTGAATACATTTCATATCACTGAAGTAAAATATAGGAATAAACAAAAATATAAATATTTTAAATGGGAAAAACACTCTTCAATTTTACTTTTATAAAATAACTCTATTTCTGAAAAATCACATTCTATAAAAGTAACTTCCAAAAATTTTCTCCAACTTGAGTAATCCATGGTGACAAGAGGAATCAACAAACACATAATAATAGTAGTGTATGCACTAGTATCACAAAACCTACCAAGGCATTTTCTTTAATTTCAAGATTCTTGAGGGCCACAGCTCCTAAAAAAGATTATAAAGAAAAATAAACTTTAAGCATTAAACAATTTTCCAACTGAGAAAGCACTTATCATTCCTAAATAATCACAAAAATGTACATAAGAGAAAATATGATAAACCTATTTTTATTTTTTGTGTGCTAATCCTGGGGCTTGAACTCAAGACCTGGACACTGTCCCTAAGCTCTTTTGCCACTTGAGTCACAGCTTCACTTGTAGCTTTTTTGGTGGTTAACTGGAGATGAAGAGTCTCACAGACTTTCTTGCCTGAGCTGCTTTGAACTATGATCTCCACATATCAGCTTCCTGAGTAACAAGAATTAGAAGTATAAGCCACCAATGCCAGGCTCAACACATCTATTTTAACAGGCCAACCTGCACTCTTCTTCATAGTCTGATTGTGTGCATGATCAAAACTACATCTTTAGAGAGTTTTTTTATCTCTGTACAGTATATTAATGAACATGTTAAATCAGAATTTAAAAATATATTAATCAAGCAGAGTATTATGGTACAAGATCAATAAACAGTGAATTGCATTTAAATACCTATATGTGAAAAATTATAAAAATGTGAAATTAATAAGCAATGATAAGCACAAAAAACTTTGCACATTCAAATGGATAAAGAAAACAATAAAAAAAAAGTTAACAGGACAAAATGTCCAGTACGTGCAGGACAATTATAAAAACTATACCATGCAACGAAGATGAATATGTAGGGGAAAAGAGAGAGAGGGAGGCAACACACACAAGCACATACAGACACATAGATACACACACATACACAAAATAATAATGGATAAGAAATTTCCAGAATTAATTATACAGACAGGAATCCAGAAGAATGGCACATAACTGTAGTCCTAGCTACTCTGGAGGTGATGATGGGAAAACTACAATGAAAGGCTTGACTCAGGTAAAAAGAAATCCTATCTGCAAAATAACTAAGGCAAAAAAGAGCTGGGGGGATAGCTTAAGTGGCAGAATGCCTGACTAGAAACCCCAACACCACCAAAAAATTAAATGACACAGACACTATATTTTCAAGAAGCTCAGAGAATACCATATATGATAAATGCCTCCCACCAAAAAAAAAAAAATCCTTATCTAGGCATATGCATAATAATGAGAACACTTAAGAACTATCTAAAAGTCCCATTAACCAAAGAAATGTTTAAAAGAGACAGAAAAACATCCATGTACTATCCTCTCTCTTCAACAGTATGACACAGGATAAAAATCCACCCAAACTCTGTTTCTTTCCTTAAGATGGAAGAAGAGTGAACTTTTTTTTCAGACGGCCTGTCTGGGAATTGCTTAAAGGATTGCTTTCTGTCTCACATGACTTAGAGATTCAGTCTGCAAATAGTGGCAAATTTGGATATCAGACTAAAGGACAACAAAAGTAGTGGCAGCACTAAATTTAGAAGTACACAGAACTGATAGGTGTAATGGCTCACGTCTATAATCCTAGCTATTTGGAAAGCAGAGAGTGACAATTGGGAGATCATAGTTCCAGGCCAACTAAGGCGAAAATTAGCAAGACCTCTATCTCAAAAGAGAAAGCTGGGTATGGCGGTAACATCTGTCATCCTAGCTGTGGCAGAAAGTGGAAACAGGAAAACTGTGGTTCAGGGTGGCATAAGCAAAAGGCAAGCTCCTACTCAAAAAAAAAAAAAAAGGCAGAGCCTCAAATGGTAAAAATCACTAGTTTGAATTCCTAGCAAGTACACAGCCATAGTCTGAACGCCAGTCTCACCTATAAAGAAGAAATAACTTATTTTAATGATGTCCAAGAACTGAAGGAAAACAAAGACAGAGAACTAAATAAAATCAGGGATGATACATATTAACAAAGTGAGAATATCCACAGAAATTATGAAAAGGAAAAGAAGCAAACTAATTCTAGACCTGTCAAGTGCTATAATTAAATTTTTAAAACTCACCAGAGACAACTAGTAAGTTTAATAGTGATAAAAAATAAGAAAAAGGTAAAATGAAGGAGAGTAAATAGGATCTAAAGGACATAAGGGACATCATCAAATGGATTGTTTTATGTATTATAATTGAAGTCTCAGGAGAGGTTAAGGGCCTGAGAGCTAATCTAAGGAAACAAAAAAAAAAATCTTCACTTTTTTTTTTTTTTTGGTGGGGGGCAGCGAGGGTCGGTTGCGGGGCTTGAATTCTAGACCTGGGCACTGTCCCTCAGCTCTTCAGCTCAAGGCTAGTGCTCTACCACTTGAACCACAGCACCACTTTCTGGCTTTTTCTGCTTATGTGGTGCTGAGGAATCGAACCCAAGGCCTCATGCATGCAAGGCAAGTGCTCTACCACTGAGCCACCTTCCCAGCCCCAAAATCTTCACAAATTTAAGGGAAGACAGAGATACACAAATTGAAGAATCTTAAGCTGGGCACCAGTGGCTCACGCCTGTAATCCTAGCTACTGAGGAGGCTAAGATCTGAGGATCACAGTTCAAAGCCAGCCCAGGTAGAAAAGTCCGTGAGACTCTTATTTCCAATAAACCACTAGAAAACCAGAAGTGGTGCTGTGGCTCAAGCAGTAGAATGCTCACCTTGAGCTGAAGAGCGCAGGGATAGCACCCAAGCCCAGAGTTCAAGCCTCATGACCGACAACAACAACAACAACAACAAAAACTGAAGAATCTTGACAAACTCCAAATAGAATAAACAGAACCACACAGAGAAACATGATTAACTAAAATGTCAAAGGCAATAAGAGGATCTTGAAAATACTTGTTATATACATGGATGGTCAATGGCACATTTATGATTTCTCAGCAGAAACCTTTTTTTAAAAAGTTTACTCAAGATTATAAACTCTCCTTCAAAAACAAAGGAGAAATTAGTATAGATATTCCCAGAGAAAACTGATTATCTACACATAGGAGAGTGAAAATAAACCCTGATCTTTCAATCTGTATGAAAATCAACTCCAACGGGATCAAATATCTTATTGTAAAATCCAAAACTTTAAAACCAATACAGGAAAACATATAGAACATTCTGGAAAATACAAATATAGATAATTTGTATTGAATAGAAACCTAACTGCCCAGAAAGAGCAAAAACTGACAAATGGGACTGCATCAAAATGAATTTCTACACAGAAAAAAAAAAGAATCCAAGATAAAATCCACAGAATGGAAGAAAAACCTTCATCATTATTCACCAAATGAAAGACTAATACTCATAATACACTGAGAGCTCAAAAAATTAAACAGCAAAAGAATAACCCAATGAATAATGGAGAAACAAATGAACAGGCAGTTTTCAAAAGAATTACAATAGCTAATAGATATATGAAGAAACCAGCTGCATCCTTCCTTATTCAGAACATGGAAATCAAAACTACATTAAGATTCTATCTGACCCTAATCAAAACAAATAACCAACACCAGCAAGAATGGAGTGAAAAAGGAACCCCATAAACCACTAGCAGAAATGTAAACTAGCACAACTACAATAGAAATCAGTATGAAAAATGGAAAGTATCTACTTATGAACCTGCTGTGTCACTCTTGGGCATATGTCTGAAGCAGTATAAATTCATATAAAAGAGGGATGCCAGCTGGGTGTCAATGGCTTATGACTGCAATCCTAACTACTCAAAAAACTGAGTTCTGAAGACTGAGGCTGGAAGCCGGCACAGGCAGAAAAGTTCCTAAGACTATCTCCAATTTACTAACAAAATAGTCTGGAGGCATAGAACAGGTGATAGAGTGTAAGTCAAGCAAGTAAGCAAGAAAGGTCAAGAGAAAGGGTGAATGAGGATTGAATATGGTCAAAGTATTTAACATGCATTTATGAAAAGAGAACAACAAAACTTGTTGAAATTATTCAAAAAGGAGAGTGATAGAGGGAGTTTGATTGGGGTACATTATATGCATGTATGGATATGTCACAATGAAACCTCCTTATGATTAGCACAACTTCATACCACATTCATCTGTCATTGTTTATACATTCATCTATCATTAGGCATATGGGTCTGATCCCCAGTACCAAAAAAGATCAAAAGAAAAAAGAAAAAAAAAGAGTTGGAGGCCCTGAGTCCAAGCTCTAGTACAGGCAAAGAAATAGTTACCTGATTACTGTAGCTCTATTCACAACAGTCAAATTGTGGAAACAGCCAAGATGCCCAATAAACCAATGAAGAAAAATGTGGTACATATATACTATGGAATAGTACTCAGCCATTTAAAAAAAAAAGTAAAATTATGTCACTTGCGGGAAAATGGATGCAACTGGAGATCATCATGTGGAGTAATATAAGCTAAGCTCAAAACACCAAATATCCTAGACATATACTAATTATTGCAAATGAGGAAAATCATGGGACCTACATTTCAAGTCTAGGATAATCTTATCAGATAAGCGAAAAAGCTTAAAAGCTATGTACATGTGACCATATAAGATAATGCTAAGCAAAATGAAACCCAAGACATGGACACAAGAGGTTTTTCTTTGTTTTAATGTATTATGATTTTTTTTGCTTCTTTTGTATGTTCTTACTCTTATGGTATATCCCTGTTGTCACTGTATTTGATTTCAGTACCTTGCATCTTGTATATATACATTTATCTAATTTGGGGAGGGGAAGGAGAATAAAAAAATACTGAAACAAGGACACAAGATGACCCATTGCGACAATGAGACTCACAAGACACTATGTTGGAGATGAACGTTACAACTTTGGGGAGGGGAGGGAGGGAAGGGATAGTGGGAGAAAATCAAAGGAGGGGGTAAAAATGCTTGACAAGGAATGTGCTCATTACCTTACTCATGTAACTGTAACCCTACTGAACAGCATCTTTACAATAAAATAAAGTTTTAAAAAACACCAAGTATCTTATTTTCACTCACTTGTGGAAGCTACTTAAAAGACACACACACACACACATTGATACACATACAGCACACAAACACTTTTTTTTTTCCAGAACTGGAGCTTGAACTCAAGGCCTCAAGCTCTCAAGCTTTCTGGCTGCACTGTACCACTTAAGCCATACCTCTTCTTCCAGCTTTTTGCTGGCTATTTGAAGCTAGGAGTGTCTCAGATTTATCTGTCCAGAGTTAGTTCCAACCACTGATTCTCAGATCTGTCTCCTGAGTAACTAAGAATAAAGGCTTCCGATCTAACGGTAGTAGGATTATAGAATTACAAATGCCCAACTCACATATACACTTATATATAGAACATGATTTGAACAACAGAGATATAGGGGAGACAGGGAAAGAGAATGGCTTAGTCTAATACAAGCAAATGTAAAACAACAAAATAAAACCACTTTAATACACACTAAAAACATGAGGAAATGAATGACAGAAAAGTAAAATAGGCTCCACTGGGAGGCAGGTACAGACAGGAGCCAACAGGGAAAGGTCAAGAGAAAGGGGGAATGAGGATTGAACATGGTCGAAGTATTTAACATGCATTTATGAAAAGAACAACAAAACTTGTTGAAATTATTCAAAAGGGAGAGCGATGGAGGGAGGGAGTTTGATTGGGGTACACTATATGCATGTATGGAAATATCACAATGAAACCCCCTTGTACAATTAGCACAACTTTATACCACTTTGTTTATACATTCATCTGTCTTTGTTTATACATTCATCTGTCATTAGGCATATGGGTCTGATCCCCAGTACCAAAAAAGACCAAAAAAAAAAAAAAAAGCAGTTACAAAAAATCCAACAAAATGGAAAATATATATTCTTTGGATTAAAGAGTTCAAAGTAATACCTGGAACTTTAAATCTACTACAGAAAAATTCCTGGAAGTTACTAGGCACAGGTGATAGGAACCTAAATCTCCAGAGCATGGACGCAATGGCAGCAAGAATTGACAAATAAAGCTGGGCGCTGGTGGCTCACGCCTGTAATCCTAGCTACTCAGGAGGCTGAGATCTGAGGATCGTGGTTCAAAGCCAGCCCGGGCAGGAAAGACCGTGAGACTCCTATCTCCAATAAACCACCAGAAAACCGGAAGTGGCGCTGTAGCTCAAGTGGTAGAGCGCTCGCCTTGAGCTGAAGAGCTGAGGGACAGCGCCCAGGCCCAGAGTTCAAGCCCCACGACCGACAAAAAAAAAAAAGAATTGACAAATAAGACTACTAAAATAAGGAGTTTCTGTAAGACAGAAAGAAACAATCATCAGAACCAAGAGACCGCCAAGAAAGACTAGAAAATTTTCATCATGTATTCAACAGATAAAGGATAATATCCAGAATAATTAATTATCCTGGATTAATAATAATTCATATCCAGCTAAAGGACAAATAATCCAATTAATAAATGGTAAGCAAAATGAACAAGAAATACAAGAGGAAATAAAATGTCTAATAGATACATGAACCAATGTTCAACATTGTAGCCATAAAAAACAAAAAAATCAAAATCACACTAAGATTCCCTTTCACCTTAGAATGGCCAGGCATAAAAAATCAACAAACAGCAGCAAAACACTAGCAAGGATGTGAGAGGATAAAAGGAATCCTCACACATTGTAGGTGGAAATGTAAACTAGCACAACCACCATAGCATTATGATTACCTAGGTGAAACTGATAAAATTCCTAGAAACACATAGCCTCTCTAGATTAAGGAATATATAATAAAATAGTTTATCTAAAGAGTCCTACAACTATCAAGGAGACTAAATCTGGAATCAAAAACTTCTAAGGAGTTTACTAACACTGAAAAATAAGAGTATCAATTCTCTACAAATTCTTCAAAAAGTGAAGGAAACACTTTCAAAATGAAGCTGACATTACTCCAACATCAAAGCCAAATACACCACAAGAAATGGAAAGTACGTAACAATACCTTTGACAAATACTGATGTAAACTCAAAGTAATTAACAAAACTCAGTAGCATACGAAATATACATATATACATACATGTATATATGTATACCATGACCCAATAGGACTTATTTCCAGAATTCAAAAATGAGTCAATATATGCAAATCAGTGTAGTATACTACTTTAAAGGTAACAGATACAGCCTCAAGGTAAAAGTAAGTTTCATCTCTATCTCACTCAACACAGAAACCTATGACTAAGTGGGAAGAGGAGTGTCTTCCATACACCAAGCAATTTTCCAGCCAGCACCAATTGTGTATCTGGACTCAATTGTGAAGCTGTATCTAGACTGAGAAATTCCCTTCAGACCATTATTTCAATGCCTACCACAAGACAACTGGCTTTTAATCCAGCTTCCTTCAACCTTCCCTTCTTTTGGTTAATAATGTGCTGCTATGGCTACAAAGCTTAGGGAAGCATTTACTGACTTATCAAGAAGAGAGGGCAAGATCTGGAGGCAGTCACCAGGAGCTCCTAAGCCCTCTGAGGTAAGCCACCTCCACCGATTTCACATGTGCGGCATGTGAATTTTATAAGTTTGACACGCAACCCACATCATAGCTCCTTAAAGAGCTTTTATAGAATTTGATCTCTGAGCCTACCTTTTCCTTGGAGGCTGGTGAGACTAAAAGTTCCAATCTAGGAAATCTTCTAATCTCTTGGTCTTTCTGAAGAATGCCCCTACCGAGGCTAAGGACTTTGCTCTAAGTCACCTTGTGAGTATGAAGTTACAGGTTATGAAAGGGCTCATTATAAAAAAACAAAAACCATTCCGATCACAGGTAATTTCAAGGATTTGGGGAGCTCTGTCATAGAAACTGGAACAGACATCCATCCAACATCCCTCCCCACACATTCACAATTATACCAAGGATATAAATCATTAATCCAGCCACACCAATAATCACTTAAATGTGATTGGTGAGACTATATCAACTAAATGAATAGTAGAGTGAAATAGTGACTAAAAATCCAAGTCTTAAATATACATTATGTATAATAAACTCTTTACATAAAACTTTTTTCAAAGGGAGAGTGAATGATGGGTATGTCATTTGTTAACACAAGTCAAGACAAGAGTAGCTATTTTAATTTCAGGGACAGTAGACATGATGGCAAAGAAGTCATCTCTCTATAACACATCATTCCTTAATATGTACCTGACAAGTCAAAATAAATGAAGCAATACTAAAAGAACCTCAAGCAGAGATAAATAAATACATTATTATAGTTAAAAACTTCAACATCCATTACCAGTTATATATAGATAAATGTCACAGGTAGAACTTCAATAAGGGCACAAATGAACTGAACAATATTACCAATCAACTGGATCTAACTGTCACAGTATGTTTCATCAAATGGAAGAAAGCACATACGAAATATTCTTAAGACTATGCTCAGTTCTGTAACACTTACACTAACAAATTTAGAAGTTAGGCTCAGACCACAATGGAATTAAACTAGAAATAGATATAATGGGAACAAAGCTGGGGGGAAAAATCACAAATATTCCAGAAATATAGTTCTAAATAATATTAGATGAAAAATGTCAGAAAATTTAAACTATTTTGTATCAAATAAAAATAGAACTTTGAAAACCTTTATCAATTCCCCCACACACCAAAAATTCTTTGCACAATTGTGAGGTATAGCAAAAGCAGAGTTTACAAGGAAACTTATAGCACTGCAGACATACGTTAGACACATGGCCTAAAACCAATAATATCAAAGCTTTCAACTTAGAAATCTTAAAAAAAATTAAAAGGAAGAAATGGATACATAATAAAAATTAAAGTAGAAACTGATGAAATTACATATAGAAATTAAGAGAAAAGTCAATGAAATCAAAAGCTAGCTCTTGGAAAACGCCAATAAAACTGGTAACTTTCCAAGCAAGTCAACAAAGTATAAAAAAGACAAATTACTACAATGAGAAATGAAAGAAACATCTCTACTGATCACATGCACTACAAAAGTATGACAAACATTCCCAAAACTTAAGAGGTATACTGTACCAAAGTTGACAGAGAAAAATAGTTTGAATGTATATCTATTCAATAAAATAACCAATAATTAAACAACTCAAAAATCTTCTAAAACCACAAGCACTATGCCCAGATGGATTCACAGATATTCTAACAAACAAGGAAAAATTATATCAGTTCTCTATTACTTCTTCCAGAAACAAAAGCAGAGGGAACACTTCCTAACTCACCACCATTATCCTACTACCAAAACACAAACAACAGTATGTAAATTACCAGAGAAACTAGAAACCAATACCTCTGATCAATAAATGCATGTATCTTTAACAACTTATTTGTAAATTAAGTCTTAAAAGGTATAAAAAAAAACTATCATGATGAAGCGGACTTTATCCCACATTTAAATCTGGTCTGACATTTGAAAACCAGTTCATGTAATCTATCATATCAATAGACTAAAAAAAAAATTCTATAATCATACCAATAAAAAGACACAATTGCCTGGATTTTTACCAGAAACTCACCTTACAAGCAAAAACAGACTGAAAGTGAATGGCCGAAAATGAGATCCCAAGTAAATGGAATTAGGAAGAAAGCAGGATTAGCTTATACTTCTATCAAAAAGGAAAGGAAAACTTAACCAAAATAAGCAAGGAGAGACAAAGAAAGGTCACTATATATTGATGAAGAAAACAATTCTACTTCTGCTTTTTTGGTGGTTAATTGGAGGTAAGAATCTCACATTTTCCCTTCTGGGTGGAACAAAACTGTTATCCCAGCTACTCTGGATGCTAAGATTTGAAGGATCCCCAATTGAGGCCAGATTGGAAAGAAAATTAATGAAACCCCATCTCAACTAACAAGCTAGGCTTTGGAAAATACATCTGTGATCTCAGGGAGGTAGAACAGGAGTCTGACACTGTCCAATGCAAAACCATAAGACCCTATCTGAAAAATAACTAAAGCAAAATGGATATGGCTCACATGGTAGAACACCTCTGCAAGACCCTGAATTCAAACCCAGAACTGGAAAAAAAAAAGTGTCCCTACTTGAATTTGAATCTTTAGGAGAAATTTAAAAATCTGTATTCATTACAGATTTATACTAATTCTGACACAGACTGACTCTTGAAGGAAATATGTGAAAGGTTAGATTGTTTCTCGAGACTTTAGAGTGAATCTGGGAAATATTACCCTCTCCTAATGAGATGGTTATATAGGAAGGGTGAAGAAATGTAAATTGAAGTGTGTAAAAAGTAAACTTTACTAATATCAAAATTCCCAAGAAACAGTACTAGGATGGAGCCCAATTCTTTTTTGCCTGCCACAAAACAGACTATTTCCAACATGTAATCCTTCACTGTATTTGGCACTGTATTATAATACTCATTCGTTACATTATAACTAAACAGATTTGGGGTAACTATTTTCATATAAAATGTTTCTCAGAGAAAAGAGTTCTGGTTTACAATGAACCATTTCAGAAAGTTTGGGAGTTACACACAGTAAGTGTTGCCTGACTTTAATTGATGCTATTAATATGTTAACAGTGAAGTTAGCTGGATTACACAGAAGCCTAGCAAAAGCATGTATTTATAACTAATAATGGGTCCTTCTGATATGAGACCATAAAAAGTAAGTACATTATCTTACAATATTTTTACAGTTATCTAGTTGCTATTGTCAAATGGCGCTGAATGAGTGAATGCACCCCAATGCAACCAAATGAACCTCACCTTCAACTCCCATCACACACCTTATGCAAAATGAACTGGAAGGTTAAGAGCAAAACTATAAAACTTGGAAAAGAAAACACAGTACATCTTTTTTTTTTTTGGAGTGGAAAGGAAGTTAGGCAATGATTTTGCAAATACCAAAAAAGAAGTGTTTTGATAAACTGACTTTATCAAAAGTAAAAATGTACAAAAGACAGACCTGGCAAACTGGAAGACAGTATTTTTTAATCCCTAACAAAGGACTTCCATAATACAAAGAACTGTCACTAGTGATGGAAAAATACTTTAAGAATTTGGCAGTTCTTCAAAAAGTCAAGCAGTGTTAGCATATGACCAAACAATTCCATTCTTAGCACATACCAGATAGAAATTAAAATTTTCCATAAAGGAACGTGCAGATACATATTCATAATAGCATATCTATAATATCTGATAAGTGGATGAATCTCCACCAACTGTTAAGTAGATGAACAAATATGGTGCAGCCATACAATAGAATACTATTCAATCCATCTTCCAACATGGAAAACCCTGAAAAATGTAATCTTAAGGAAACAGAAACAAAACCTGTATATTGCGTAATTCCACTTAAACATGAAAATCCCTGAAAATATCTTATGGAAAAAGAAACAAAAAGTTGTACATTGCATGATTCCATTTAAATTAAGTATTCAGAATGAGTAAATCCATAAATACAAAGTAGAGCAATGGCTGTCAGAGGCAGAGTGGGCCAGGAGTAGGGGAGAATAGGAAGTAACTACTAATGAGAATGAGGTTTAATTTGGGGGTATCTAGATGAGTGGAATTAGTGATCATTGTTGCATGGTCTTATTGCTATATTAAAAGGCATCAAATTGTACATTCTTAAAGTACATGTATTTTTAAAATTTTATGATATGTGAACTATGTCTTAAGAGAAAAGCAAATCAATACAATTTAAAATATGGGAAAGATTTAAGATGTCGCTAGCAGAAATATACAAATAACAAAGAATATGGAAAGATACTTAACACCAGCCAAGCACTGGCAGACGGAGGTCAGAGGATCACAGTTTGAAGCCAACCCAGGAAAAAATCTTCAAGACTCTATCTCCAATTATCAGAAAAATGTCAAGCCGGAGGCATGACTCAGGTGTAAGAAGCTCCAACAGCACCAACCCTGAGCAAACAATCCAAGCCAGAGAGTAAGGCCCTGAGTTCATGCCCCAGTACAGGCTCAAAAAAGGGAGGAAAAAAAGATACTCAACACCTTCAATCACTACAGAAATGCAATTAAAGACAAATGCTTTACCATTACACATTAGAATATAAAAAAAAAATTGATGACTATACCAAGTGCTCCTGAGGGTTCAGCATAAACTAAATGCTGACACAATACATACTGACCAAAATGAAAAACTGTCCCTTAAAGAGCAGTTTCAGTTTCATGGTGTATTAGTCTGCTTATACCATAATGAAATACCTGAGGCCGGGTATCTTCTTTACAAGAAGGAGGTATATTCAGCTCACAGTTTTGAAGCTGAAAGTCCAAAGAGCACAAGGCGGCTTTAGAAACACACACACTCCACCTCCTAGTGGCTGGCACCCCAAGGGCAGAAGCCGACGCAAGAGGGAGAGCTCACCCTGGGATACAGGGAGCCAGGAACCACCACTCCTAGCACCTACTCTATGAGACCCGGCACCTTCACTTAGAACCTTTGGAGAACACATTCACCCATAGCCAAACCACAGCCTGACCTTTCTCATAAAGCACTTACCGAATAACCCAAATCCAATGCCTATTTACTCGAGAAACAATTTATGTTCACACTTTAACCATAAACAAATACTACAACAACTTTATAGCTGCCAAAAATAAAACAACTCAACTGTCAGACACATTTACAGTACATCCAGAAAATGAAACACTGAAGGACAGGAATGAAATACTGATGCTCTCTTTCAACATGGTTGGTTCTCAAAAGCATCTTAAAAAGTCACGCCAAAGGCTACAAACAATATTGGTGTATGTGCATGTGTGTGCCAGTACTGGGGCTTGAACTCAGGGCCTGGGTACTGTCCTTCAGCTTTTTCACTCAAGGCTGGCTACCACATAAACCACAGCTCCTCTTCTGGGTTTGGGCTGGTTAACTGGAAATAACAATCTCACAAACTTTTCCACCTGGGCTGGGTTCAAACTGAAATCCTATTTCAACCCTCTGAATAACTAAGATTACAGGTGTGACTCACTGATACTCAGCAACATAACTTCATTTATATGACACTGTGAAAAAGCAAAACTGACAGTGATGACAACATCTGTGGCTGCCAGGTGAGGTGGGTCAACTACAAAGTAGCAGCAGTGGGAATCTGGATGGAATTTTCTCTATCATTATCATGGGGGTGGATGTTCTCTTTCACTATTTCTCGAGGCAGCTATTTGACCCCCCAAGAGTGAAATTTTCAAGTTTTGGATAATTCTGTTGTTAAATCATAGTCTACACAAACTTTTAGCTTAAATGTAGGAGCAACATTTTACTACAGTACAAAGCACAGCTCAAGTGGTGTTTTTTTAATGTATGTACATAAGCATATATATGCACACGTGTATATATATACATGCATACATGTATGCATACATAGATACACACGCACATAGGTAAACATTCTCACTGTGCAACTGAGACAGGGCATAGACGGTACGATTTGCAAACGTCTGGTAGTAGCCAAAGGCTATGTTAGCATTAGGGTCCTAGTTCTGTCCACTAGATCATGGGGACTAGATAACGATGGCAGGTTAAAGGGGTGCTTTTTTTTAAAATCAACCTGAATTACTCGTTCATCTTATTAGTAAACAATACTTTTGAAGGCTGAGAAGTGTTCAAGGGAAGAGAGCACGGGAGGGGCCGGGGGGGGGGGGCGAGAGCCCCGATACAGTATTAACAGCAACATCCCTACCGTGCCTGGGACACTGGCTTTTCAAAGGACTCTCGCTGCTAGCAGATGCGGCCAATAAAAAGGGTGTAAAACAGCACAGATGGGAGCACTAAAAATAAGGTTCTAAATTAGGGACGGCGCCACGGGAGAGGAGCGCCGAGAACGCCTCCCTCCCTCGGCCGGCTGCCTGCTTCCCTCCTCGGCGGCTCGGTGGGAACAGCTGACCCCAGGCCCAGCGAGATCCCCGAAGCCTCACCCTCCCACCCGACCCGCGGCGGTGACCCGCGAGCTCGCGAGCCGCCGGGACGGGGCGTGTGAGTGGGATCCGCCGGGCCCGGGCACACGCGCCAGGCC
>NW_012267256.1:4552361-4597702 GCF_000151885.1 Dipodomys ordii
CGGGGCCGGGACCGGGCCGCCGTACCTTTCCAGATGCCCAGGGAGAGCTGGGACGTGTCCAGGTCCACCACGTAGTCCCCCAGGAAGCGGTTCAGCACGTCCACGACCACCGACTCGAAGACCATTTTCCTCGGCCGCAGGGAAGACAGCGGCCGCCGCCGGCGCTCCCTCTTCTCCGAGCGCCTCTCCCTCGAGGCCGCTCGGTTCACCGGCTCCGAGGCGGCTCCCGCCGCGGCGCCAGTGCCGGCTGGACTCGCCGCCTTAGCACGAGCCCAGGGAGGGCGGAGGCGGCTGCGCACACTACGCATGCGCACCCCGTTGGCGGCGTGGGGAGGCGGGACCAGGGCCGGACCTGGTCTCGCCTCCCGGAAAAGGAGAAAAGAGCGGCTGCGAGGCCGCCAATCAGGCGCGTGGCCCTCCCCGAGGATTTTTTTTTTCCCCCCGCCCCTTCCCCCGTCCTCCAGAGCCTCTCCCCCTCGGCTCCGCCTCCTCGCCGTCGCCTAGCAACGAAACACGTGTCACGAACTGCCGGAAGTGTCCGGCCCCGCCCCCACGTGCGAGCCTGACGGTCCGGCCAACCACACGCGAGCTCCAGGCGGCGGGGGGCGTGGCGCTAACCGACCTCGGGAGTCGCCCCGCCCCGCCGGAGCCGGTGACAGCCGCCGAGTTCCAGGCGGTTGGCGGCCGGGCGGCCGAGGGAGGCGCTGGCCGATTCCAGCTGCTTCTCGAGGGGGTGTCCCACGGGGTCCCCCCCCATTATTACAGCCCGGGGTGTCTGGACCCTGACCGCCCGCCGGAGACCTCGCCTCCGGCCTCGGGCCTGCAAATTGGGGCCGAAGGGCGCTGACCGAGAATGAACCCTGACCCGGAAGGGCAGGGATTCTAGGTCACCGTCCCTGAACCCTCCGGGGGCACTCAGCCCGGGCTCAGTCCCTCGGCGAGGGGCCACCTCGCGTGGCGCGCTTTCTGGGAGGTTGTTGACCCCGACCCCGACCCCGACCCCGGCCGGCCGCGGCCCGGGAGCCCCGGCGCCCGGGAGCAGAGCCGCCCTGCGCCGGGGAGCGCGGGGCCCTGGGTTTGCACGGAACCGAGCACCGGGGCCCCGGCGCCCCCAGACGGCCGGGCTGAGCCCGACGGCGAGATGACCTTTCGATTGTTATTTTCCTCTCGGCATGGAACCGACGGTGACGGATTTCTACTGTTTCTCGTATCTGGTTTATGCCTAAGCAGGTTCCAGGTTTGCAAGCGAGATGCCTAGCCAATAATAATAATAATAAATAATAACAACAATGTAAAAAAATAACTTGGCGTGGAATTAGGAACTTTGGATTCAGAGGAAGTTTCCAAGTCACGCTTTTGGTCTTAAAAGATAATGGGGCTGATCCTGCTTGACTGGGTCCACCACTCCATCTGCTTCTCTTGCATTTGACTAACAACGTTAGAAATCTACCTTAACGCCTAGAAGTGCGGCTCCCACGGCAGAGCACTTGCCTAGAAAGCAAGCAAAAATAACTACTTCAAATATGGAACTCAGAATACCTATATATATATTAAAAAAAAAAAAAACCCTGGGGCTGGGAAGGTGGCTCAGTGGTAGAGTGCTTGCCTTGCATGCATGAGGCCCTGGCCTGGGTTCGATTCCTCAGCACCACATAAACAGAAAAAGCCAGAAGTGGCGCAGTGGCTCAAGTGGTAGAGCGCTTGCCTTGAGCTGAAGAGCTAAGGGACAGTGCCCAGGCCCAGAGTTCAGGCCCACGACTGACCAAAAACAACAAAACAAAACAAAAAAACTGTTAAAAAAAAAAACAAACAAAAGAAACCTACCTTTAGTGTCCAGAGTGCTGGTAGCTCATGCCTATAATCCTAGCTACTCAGGAGGCTAAGATCTGAGGTTCATAGTATAATGCCATCCTAGGAAGACAAATCCAATAGACTGATTTCTAATTAGCCAGCAAAAAGCTGTAAATGGAGACAGGGCTCAAGTGGTAGTGGGCCAGATGTGGGGGGAAAAAGACATAAGCATGAGGTCCTGATTTCAAGACTCAGTACACACACACACACACACACACACAAAATATAAGCAGACACTTTCCAAAGTATTGCAAATAGCAAGTAAGCACATGAAAATCTGATAAACATCAGAATGGTTTAAAGATGCTGTGGATAACCTGGATCAGGCAGGTATTCAAAATACAGACGTGAAATAATAAACACTTTGGAACAAGCAAAAATTAAAACACGTAGACAAGAAATTATACTCCTAGACATCTTTGTAAAAGGACTGAGCACTTATATTCACAAAAAAAAATGTTCAGAACAGTTTTATTCATAACCTAAACTGAAACTATCCCCAATTTTTTTCCACTGAAGAATGTTTACACAAACTGTGATACATCTGTACTCTGTGGAATATTAGTAATAAAAAATTTACTACCAATACATGAAACAACTTGGATTGATCTCATTATTATGTTACATGAAAACCATGATCCCATTTATAAAACATACTCTTTTAGTTGCATGGTTTCTTGCTTTGGTTTTGTCTGGTTCTCATTGTAGTCCAGGTGGACCTCAAATTTGAAATCCTCTTGCCTCAGCCTAACAAATGCTGGGATTACAAGTACTTGCCACTCTATCCAGCTTCTGTTTATAAGATTTTCTTGAAATAGGGCGTGTTTGAGGCTCAATGTTCCCTAGCAAGCATAAGCAAGGTCCAGGGTTTGATCCTTAACACCACAAATTATTACCATTATTTTGGCAGCACTAGCATTTGAACTTCAAGGTCTTTTGCTTGCTAGCCACTACCAGTTGAACCATGCCTCCAGACCTTTTTTGGCCTTTAATTGTTTTTCAGAAAGGATCTTGACTATTTTCCCAGGTCAGTCTCAGACTATAATTCCTGAGTAGCTGAGATTATAGACATGAGCCACCACACCCAGTTAAAACATTTTTTTTAATTACAGAAATGGGGAAGAGGTTAGTGATTGTCCAAGGTTAGGCTAGAACAGAGTAAGTGGGTGTGGCAATAAGTGAGTAGCAGGGCAGAATCTTTTCTTTATGGTATACTAGAGAATCTTGATTGCAATAATAGTTACATAGAATTACATAAAATGACGCATTCCAAGATGTGAGACTTTGAAATCTAAGTTCCAAGGATGATACCGATGCCTTTATTTCCTGGTTTTGATATTTGCATTACAATACTTTAAATCACTAGCATTGTAGACCTCCAAAGCAAAAGAATTTTTTGTAACTCCCTATGGATTTATAAAGAATTTTAAAAGAATTATTTACATGTTTGCTAATTTGAGGTGTTCTAGGAGGTGCCTATAAGAATGAGATGAAAATTACAAAATTCTACATTAAGCATTAATACCTTATCTTTACTCTTTACACAGGTATTTGGTAAAAATATCCAAGAAATAAAAGTATATGAATATATTGCCTTAACAGAATTATTAAAATATCCAAAGAAAGGCCTGTAGTAAGGAGTTTTCCAGCACTTTCTCTGGCTTTCAATATCTGAAGATAGTTTCAGTTGAGTGCCACTGGCTCATGCCTGTAATCCTAACTATTCAGGAAGAACATGGTCCCAAACTATTCATGGTAGAATAATCCACAGGACTTCATTTCCAGAACACCCAGCACTAAGGTAGGCTTGCCGGTGTGCCTACCTAGCAATATAAGCAAGGAAGCAAAGTGAGCATGAGTATAAACCCAGTACCTTTTAAAGAAATGGAAGGAAGGGAGGGAGAGAGGAGGGGAGGAAGGGAAAGTGAACGGAGCTCCCAAATGCTGAAGCCCATCAGTGTGCATTGTTCTTTGATTTCTTCATGGTTAGTTTTACAGAGCTGAATCTTTTGTCAATCAGTTTGGTATCAAAATGTCATCTATTCAGGGCATCTTCTCTAACCTTCCCACGTCGAGTGACCAGCAGTCATACTTCATATCAATTTAGCAGCACCTAAAGCCACCTTGCATTTTCCTCAACACTTGTAGATTCAGCATCATCTCATAATCTCGAGAACCTCAGAATCCCCTTCATCATTCTCCAGTCTCAGAACTCAGAGCCACATAGACCAGCCAAGCCTTCTTCTTAAAAATTTAACTCTGTATATAGCTGAGAGCTCCTCTTCTAAGTGTTCAGTTCTTTCCCCTGGCACACTCAATATTTGAGGTTGCATTTGCTTTCTTGATTGCTTGGAGCAAACGTTTCACCCTTTTACTAATCAGTTTTTGAATCCAGTGAATGATTATATAGATATTTGTTGTTCTGTGGAAGTCTGTGTCAAGGATGCATGGCTGAGAGACAGAAGCAGTATCATCAAAGAGTAAGTGCAAATTACAGGTGAGGAGGGAAGCCAGGCTCAGGGCCAGAGAGCAGATTGAGTGTCAGAATGGGCAGCAACTTCTATAAATAGGTAATGCGTCCAAGAGCCAGAGACTCGGATGATCAGTACAGGTCAGGCAGTAAAGTGTGAGGTGGGGCAAGGTGAAGGATGCGAGATAGGCTACATGTGAAATGTCGACTCTATTCCCAATTGTCTTGCCATTGAGCATGAAGTTAGATGGTGTGAGCTAAATGCATATTTAGCTGGCTGACTTTGTTCAGTTAGTCTAGGCAGCCTCCTCATTTGTGAGTCAGTCATGATGTAGACAGGGTACAAGAAATCACCCAGAAATGAACTCCCCACTAACTCTGGCTTTTAAGCAATGTAATAACAGATAGTTTGCATAGAATAGAAAAGGCAGCGTTTCAAGGGCTGGCTTTGGATCTGCACACACTGGTGGTGGTACATACCTATAACCTCAGCACTTGAGAGGCTAAAGCAAGAGGGTCATGAGTTTGAGGGCAGCTTGGCCTTTTAGCCTGAGATACATAATTAGACAATGCCTAAAATAAGAAACCAATAAATAAATAATGCACATTGTAGGTGAGGGTCCAGGCTATGGTACAACATATTTTGGGATTACACAAACTCAAGTTTAGTCAATAGTTCATGGAAAAGAGGAAAGAGGAAATTGAGTTCCTTACTACTTAAAAGTCAGAGTCAGGTGCTGGTGGTTCATGACTGTAATCATAGCTACTCAGGAGGCTGAGATCTGAAGATCACAATTCGAAGCCAGCCTTGGCAGGAAAGGACATGACACTTCAATTAGCCACCAGAAAACTGGAAGTGTAGCTGTGGCTCAAAGTGGTCAAGCACTAGCCTTGAGCAAAAGAGCTCAGGGACAGTGCCCAGCCCCTGGGTTGGAACCCTACAACTGACAAAAAATAAAAGATATTTAAAAAGCTATATGTGAAGCCATGTTCTAAGTTCACGGACTTCTATACATCTTAATAAGGGATACCATTGCTGCAGTCATAAACATGTAGGTCAGGATAGGAGAAAATAATAAATCCTTTGCTCCCAGTCTATATACACATGTATACACACAGATGTGTTGTAGAAGTTATAATATGATCCAATATTTTAGTAAATGTGTTCTGTCATGTAAAAATATATTTTGTCTTTTTATATAGAATTCATATATGAGGACACAGATAAAAGATTTATAATTATGAAATAGGCTATGAAAAGATTAATAAAAGTAAATGCGGTTGAGTGGTTTGTTTTCATGTATGAAAATAGAACAATGAAGCCTGTTGAAATTGTTTTAAGAAGGAGGAGTAAGATGGGAAAGAGTTATAGAGGAGCTGAGGTTGATCAGGACTCATTGTCCACACATGTTACAATGTCAATAAAACCTCCCTTGGACAACTAAATCATGCTAATAAAAACACAATGTGGAACACTTAGTTCAATGTAAAATACAACGGTGGGTTATGGATGTATTTGTGTCTCATATGTATCCCTAGTGCGCTTTTACTTGAATTTTTTAGTTCAACAATCACTTGTTAAGTAAAACTACCTAATAGCCAAAATTTTCCATTTGTTTTATAAAACATTCTTAAAGAGCACATAACATTCCAGAATTTCTTCCTTGCAAGTTGTCATTGTACTTTCTACTGCTAAGCAAAACAGTCTCTATAAATTAATTATCATATTTAATTCTATTTTTAGACTTCATTTCATTCATGCTAAATTAGCTGAGTAGGGCATCAGCTACTGACGCAGTCTCTCAGCTGTGCCCTCCAGGGAGCCATTGAGCACCATCTAGTAAAACCCTCCCAAACTGGTCTACAAATTTAAGCACCAATTTTGAAGACAAGTAGATAGATAGATAGTCGCACACACACATATAAACACACACAAAAGGGCTGCCATTCAACAAAGTAGTAGATGAATACAATGAATCTTGATCCATATCCCCCTTTTCATCATTTCCCTCATTCTTCTCAACCTCTCTACTCTCAATTTTCCTAATTTTGTAGAATATGCACTGAATTTTATAACTGCATCCCCCTCCTCTCAAATACACAGTAATCATATATATTTCATAAAAACAACTCCTAACATCATTTTAACTGAACTTCAAATAAATGCAAGGTTAACAATTTTATGGCATTTTAAACCAATATTTTTGCTACTGAATTGATTTCTCTCCCAGTGGAGTGCTAATTATGGCATACTAATGATTTCTTGCTTTTCATATAGATTCACACTCTTAAAAAAAACTCAGTTTTTGCAATTTTCTGGTATTGAACACAAATTTGATTTTGTTTTCTTCTTCATAGTTATATTAAACAGAACTATTTTGTTAAGTGTTTAATTCTACTGACTCAGTATGTCAGTAGTTTCCTTGGGTCTCAGAGGACATTCAAAATTCTATTTAGGAGTAAATACATAAAATTCCATAAATTCATGCATACCGTTGGTGTAAAAACACAGTGACTGACCCAGTGTGAAATACTTATCGCAGCATCAGACTACTGGTCCTGTAAGCAATTTGTATGATATATGGCTGACCAAGGATGGTAGTTCGTGTCTATAATCCCAGCTGCATAGAAGAATCAGGAAGATCACAGTCAGAGGCTAGCTTCAGGAAAAAAGACATTATCTAAAAAGTAACTAAGCAAAAGAGGTCCAGGGGCCTGGCCTAAGTGCCTAGCATGAAGCCCTGAGCCAACTCCTACTATACCACCACCAACAAAACCCAGTGTGACTTTGATGCGCTTAAGAAACACGTGAAAGTCATCACGGAACACACGAGTTGATGGGTGAGAATGGTACTTTACCATTTCCAGCTGAGTTCTCTTCACTTTCATTTGTTTAGTATTTTATTATTTTGTCTCTTTGGTTTTGTTCCTTCACATGCCCTAAATAATCCCTCCTTTTAGTAAAGTCCCTGTATCTTCTAAAAAGGCATTCTTCAAGCATCTAATCAAAATTAGCACCATTCTTCCATCTCTACCTCTACCTCATGTGAGCATTTTCATAATATGCCTTACTTTTTCTTAGAATTGGTACCGTTACCTCTCCTATATGTTGGTTTGTTTCTGAACCAATCTGTAGTAATTGGCTCCATTCTCTTACCCACCTGTGAATCTTGTTATTTAACTCAGCAGTGTTCTCCAACCTCCTGAGGCACTCAGCCCCAGCCTATAACTACATCCTGTCATGTGACTTGCATAGGCCAATCAAGACACTGGCTGTTGCTGAACTACATGCATATCTTGAAAAAACACTTGCACAACTGGGCTTGCCTCTGCTTCTTGGCCGTTGCACTGAGAACACGCCTGGGCTGGGCTGCGGCAGGACGAGCTAGCCCACACCCAAAAGGCCTTCCAGTAAGTCATTTAATGCTCCCATGAGAATGAATCCTTCATGACCTAATTACGTCTTAATGCCGTTATAACGTGTGGCAATTAAATTTTAAAATGAGATTTGGAGGGGACAGATACATCGTAGAAAGGACAAGGGCTGCCATACACATTTTTACGTTTAATTTGGTTAAACTTTTTGTTGAGCAGTTACAAGATGTTACACAGAAACATCCTGTGGACTCTGTTTCCCAGTTTCTCCCAATTTTGCAAACTGTAGTAGAACAAGGATATTTGCGTTGATAACATGAAGCTTCAGAGCATTTCCACCAGTGTTTCAATCACGCAGTCTTCACACAGCCAGGCCCGTTCTCTCGCACCCAGTACTTAAACACTAGAACACTAGAGTACATCTGACCTCCATTTCTATAATATCATTCTAAGAATGGCATATAAATGGAAAAATACAGCCTATAATACTTTCTAGTTGACATTTTCCACTCAGCATAATTTTCTGGTGATTCACCTGCATTGTTGCTTGTATCAGCAGTGTGGTGCTCTTTTTTTATGGAGTAGAATTCCATTGTGTGGATACACCACGGTTTATTTAACCTGCACGCCTTCAAGGATATCTAGGGTGCTTCTGGGGAATGGCCTTTATGAATGAATTTTTCATAACTATTTGTGTAAACATAAGCTGGCATTTCACTGAGATAAATGTACAACTAGTGAGTGGTATGGGCGTTCCATGTTTAATTTTTAAAGGGACTGATAACTGTTTTCTAGAGTGACTGAATCCCTTCACATTCCCATCAGCAGTGCATGGATGATAGTTTCTCCACGTCTTCACCAAAATTTGATATAGTCATGATCTTTTACTTTTGTCATCTGAGAGGTAGGCACTTCCCTAATGACTAATGATATTCAATATCTTTTTATATGATTGCTTGGATCACAATTTCAATTTTTCTTCTTTTACTGTGTCAAGTTGTTCATATTGGGATAGAACTTCATATTGGGAATACTAGGAATGAAGGTGCGAGGTAGAGACCTGCCCACCAGGTACAAGGCCCTAGGTTCAACCTCTAGCCCTGCAATAAAATAAATCAGTTGTTAGGAGTTCTTTATGTACTCTAGAAATGAGTCCTTTGCTATATATATATATCTCATTTACAAATACCTTTTTTGGTCAGTTGTGGGACTTGAACTCTGGGCCTGGGTGCTGTCCCTCAGCTCTTCATCTCAAGGCTAATGCTCTACCTATTGAGCCACAGCACCACTTCTGGTTTTCTGGTGGATAATCAGAGATAAGAGTCTCATGGACTTTCCTGCCCCGACTGGCTTTGAACTACTATCCTCAGATCTCAGCCTCTTTAGTAGTTAGGATTACAGGTTTAAGCCACCAGTACCCAGTGCAAATGTCTTCTAGTTGTAGTTTTTCTTTCAGATTAATTCTCAACAAAGCCTTTTGTAGAGAAAAGTTTTTTTTTACTTTGATGAAGTACATTTATCAAGTTTTCCTTTCATGTATTATGCTTTGGACGTCAGGTTTAAGAAATCATTGATTAACTTTGGGCACTGAAGATTTCTTTTTTTGGGGGGGGGGTCCAGTCCTGGGGCCTGAACTCTGGGCCTGGGCGCTGTCCCTCAGCTCTTCAGCTCAAGGCTAGTGCTCTACCACTTGAGCCACAGCGCCACTTCCAACTTTTTTTCTTTTTGCTTATGTGGTATTGAGGAATCGAACCCAGGGCCTCAGGCATGCAAGGCAAGCGCTCTACCACTGAGTCACCTTCCCAGCCCCGGCACTGAAGATTTCTATACATAGAAATCTTAAACTTGACCTGAAAATTTTTATTATTTCACATTTTACATTGAAGTCCGTGATTCATTCTAATTTATAGTGCACAAACGTAGGTTGAGATCCTTTTCCTCCCATAGCTCTAGAGTGATCTATGGAAAAATCTTGCTCTCTTCTGAGTTCTGCCTTTGCACTTTTGTGTGCTTCATGCTAGGGGTTCCTTCCTGTAATACTAGCTACCCAGTTTGCTAGACTCCATCACCAAACTAATCAGCTAAAAGCAGGGCTGGAGGCATAGCTCAAGTGGTAGAGCACCAGCATAGAAATACGAGGTCCTGAGTTAAAATTCCATTACAACCACATATAAAAAATATTGTGCCCGTGGGGCTGGGAAGGTGGCTCAGTGGTAGAGCGCTTGCCTTGCATGCATGAGGCCCTGGGTTCGATTCCTCAGCACCACATAAGCAAAAAGAAAAAAAGCCAGAAGTGGCGCTGTGGCTCAGGTGGTAGAGCACTAGCCTTGAGCTGAAGAGCTGAGGGACAGCGGCCAGGCCCAGAGTTCAGGCCTTACGACCGGACCCCCCCCAAAAAATATAGTGGCTCATGCCTGTAATCCTAAAACTATTCCAGGATACTGAGATCTGAGGATTACTGTTTGAAGTCAGGCCAGGCAGGAAAGTCCATGAGACTCTTATCTCCAATAAACTACTGAAGAGCTGGAAGTGGAAGTGTGACTCAAGTGGTCTGAGTCTCCTTCCCTCAACCAAAAGAATAAAACTATACTATAATGTATACTATCAAATGTATACCATGTATACTATACAAGTACTTTATCCCCAAATATAAATCAAGATTAAAGCTCAAATATCAATAATTGTACATGTGAATTAATCCTTTTCGTTGATAATACTAGGTTATAAAACAAAATATATAGGGTTATGATATACATTCAAAAGGATAAATGAAACTCACAAAGATTACCATCAAAGGACAGGTAAATGCAAGGGTCTGAGTTCAAGCTTCAGGACTGCCAAAAAGAATCAAATGTGGCACACAATAGAATTACACAGTGAGTTTGATGTGTGGCTGGCATACAGTAAGATTTTAATCACACTTTCAGTTACATTTTCCCATAGGAAAGGGATCATGAGAGAGTGTAACGTGTGGTATAAGAGGATGCTTCCTACTCCAGACATCCGTGCCTTCCTCATCCTTCCCAGACTCCAGATCATTGCTAACAACCCCAAATAAAATACCTTCTAAAATACTTTTTTAAAGAAAAGTTCACAAGTGATTCACATGGACATCTTATACAAGAAAAGACATAAAAATGTAATAAATGTATGAGGATATGTCATTTCCAGTTAACAAAATATACACATATAAAAAATAAGAAAATAAATCTCATGTATAAAAGTAGCTGCTTTAAAAAAATTAAAAGTAATCTTACTAACGAAAAGAATGCAAAATAGGATTCCAGTTTCTACACAGTGCCCAGTAACTTGAGATCCACAATGAGAAGCAATGTCAAGGGATCTTTCAAAAAGGAGAGTCTCGTAAGGCGGAAGTTTAGTGCTGGTAGTGGGGCTTGAACTCAAGGCCTTGTGCTCTCACTTGGCCTTTTTGCTCAAGGCTGTTGCTTTACTAATTCAGCCGCATCTCTACATCAAGGAGGAAATGTAGCCAGGATTGATTTTAGTAATGCAGGATAGAGTTGAGAGAAATAGGAAAGAGAAAGAGAACCGTCTCCTCTTTCACACACTGGAAATGAGAGTAAAACACAAAGTAGTAGCTCTTGTCTGGGTTTTCCGAGCTGACCACAGGTGATCATATCGTCTAGCAAGTTTTATTCATTCTTCTATTATCAAGCAGAAGGTTTAGGTGGTTCTATTACTCAAAACATGGCATTATTCCAAAATGCAAAGACAATTGGCTTAAGCTTGCACCAAACTCAGACGCAATTGATAAGTTTAGAGCACACATTTGTCAGACTTGTTCTTGTCAATTTGGTGTTTACTACCTGTTCAAAGAGCTTGTAACTTCTTGATGTTTAAAAAAAAGGATGATGGCAGAGAGGAAAACTTGCTCTTTCAATTTTTTTCAGCTTTACTTGCTGGTTCTGCTTTAATTCCTCACTCCAGTCCCTTTAATTAAACTTGTTTTTGTTTTTTTTAAACCAGTTTAAATCTCCCTATCAGCTCATCTATATATGGTACTTCAGTACTCAGAGTTCTGAAGAAGATGGTGAATGGTTAATCTCAGCTGTCAAGGCAGAAATTGGTATCAAGATGTACTGTGTTCATAAACTGAAGTATAATCGAAACCCCTTTGTACAACTACTGAAAATAATAATAACAATAATAATAATAAATCCTGTAAATCTTGAGCCAATATGTTCTACTTTCAACAAATTATTCTGAGGGTAATATACCACTTATTAAATGTTATCTCTGAGCCAGAATTATAGCAAGCACTTCACATACTTAAAATACTTAATACTTACAACAACTTTGTAAAACAGATATTATTACTGACTTATAATTGAGGAGAACAATATCCACTAAGTCTTAACAAGAAGACAGAGATCAAACAGCTGTGATGAGAATTTATATACACCTTAGGCAAAAAGAAATGTTGGGCATATGTGTCTACCTGTACGAATAAGAATGTTTACTTCAAAGTTTATAACAGGGCAGAGTACAAAATAGTTTTCATTATCCTCAAATAGGGGAATTGTAATGCAAGTTGTGCTACTGAAATGATCATATTGATTTTAAAATAAGGTATATTTAGAATATCTTAAACAGATTGGTAGAAAAATAGTATCAATAGCTCTTTGAGCTCTTGCTGTATTTCCTGGTGCTTTAAGCTTCTGTTCATCTTGATGAGTATTTGCATAGAAAAAGAGTCCGAGAGGATTTCTACTAGAGAATGGAACAGTGCTGGATCCAGGTGGTAGAAGTAGGGATAAGTTGTTTTTCGTTTTTGTTTTTGTTTTGTTGGTCATGGGGCCTGAACTTTGGGCCTGGGTGCTGCCCCTCAGCTCTTCAGCTCAAGGCTTAGGGATAAGTTTTGATTGTCATTTTCATTCTTATGATAATTGAATTCATTTCATTGGGAAAAAAAGTCTCTAAAATAAAGAGATAGGCGTAAGGAAGAGAGAGAATGAGAAAAAATATTAAGAGAAAGAGGGACAGAAGGCGATCATAGGTCTAAGTTGTACATTAGGAAACAAGAGAGTGGAGCTTATTCACGATGCTTTGCTATACACAATCCAGGAGAGTGTGCTATGCTTCCATCTTTCAAACTCTGCCTTGGAAATGTGCTACATCTCAAAGATGATCACTGCATCTTTTTTTTTTCTTTTTGCTTATATGGTGCTGAGGAATTGAACCCAGGGCCTCAGGCATGCAAGGCAAGCGCTCTACCACTGAGCCACCTTCCCAGCCCACCACTGCATCTTTATTGTAGACACTTCAATAATGTTTTTATAGTTGAGATTTAGGTCTTTTAAATGTTTGAAATCATACAAAGAAGAAAGCAGTGATAGGAGAGGTTACTGATTTCTCTCCTAAGTTTATGCATGTAATGAGGCTGCTTCATTTTCTCTATCTGGGAGTATGGTTGTAGGCCACTTGGTATAGGTTCAAATGATGTCTTCTTAGGGCCATGTCTTGCGAAATCTACCTATCCTTAGTCTCTCTGTCCCTGAATAGATCTGGGGTAGCCCAAACTTCCTCCTAAAGAAGGCCAAAGCTCTTGGCATTGAGCCTCTGAGAGTCTCTCTCCTCTTGCTTGGTCTGTTGCTGTCTTTAGAATGTGGTTTCTTCCTTGAGGATATTAGATTGGGTCATTTGATATTGCTGGATCGATTAGGTTAAAAATAGTTGTTGTTGTTGTTGTTTTTACCACCATTTTCACCTGAAGTAGTAACATGTGACTCATTGTGCTGAGTGGGGAGGGTGTTCTGAAATATTTTCATTACTCCTTCAAGTGGTGAGTAACATCTAACCCCTTAATTTGGCCACATCTAATCTTCCCTCAAATTTAATGGGTAGATTGAGCTTCATGAATGTCCCCAATAGTTGACAAAACCAGTCTCAATTTTTAATATTTAAAGCACCTATTGATTGGGTTACAGATGTAGACAAAGACTCATCCTTGAAAGGAACATTGATTGGTAGGAAGGAAGGCTCATTATCAATTGTGTTCTATGTCAATTGTCATCATGATGTGTGTTCAATGTGCAACGGAAGCTCAGAAGGAGGGTGTAAGACCTCTTTGGGGAAAAAGGGAAGACTGAAAACTAGTGGATCAGAGTTCTCTTAGGTCATGGAAAAGCAGAACGAAGTATCTCTTGCATATCTATCTATTTTTTTCATAACACAGTTGGCCAAAATGGGGCCTCCTATATGATCACAGGATCAGATGTAGCTGATATTATTGAGAATTGCACCATGAGTGGACAGATCCCTGGCAAAGAAACACTAATAGATGTGGTTGGGATTCCAGGCTTGAGTTTCAGCAGTGAGATATCCTATTTGGACAAAAGGAAGTCTTCCTTCAATGTGAACTCAAGTTGAACATAAATGTCAGGACTTAAAAAAAATAAAGCTTTGTATTAAAGATTAGAATACCTTAAGTTGGGTGTAGTGGTGCGGCCTATAATCCCAGAATTCATAAGGTTGAAGAAAGAGGATCGACAGTTTGAAGCTTAGCCTGGGCGACATAGTGAGATCCTGTCTCAAAACAAACAACTCCTTCCCCTTCCCCTCAAATCCAAAAGCCTCTTCCTATTGCTCAGTTTAGTCCCTTAGTTTTTGTTTTTTGTTTTTGGTCGGTTGTGAGGCTTGAACTCTGGGCTCTTCAGTTCAAGGCTCGTGCTCTACCACATGAACCACAGCACCACTTTTGGTTTTCTGGTGGTTTATTGGAGATAAGAATTTCTCAGACTTTTCTGCCCAGGCTGGCTTTGAACTGTGATCCTCAGATCTCAGCTTCCTGAGTAGCTGGGGTTACAGGTATGAGCCACCTGCGCCCAGCATATTCTTGGCTTTTTAATCAGCCATCTTATTAACTTCCTTGCTTCAAGCTTTCAAGGCTATTCTTATTACCAAAGTACTCTGAGAGATTTCAAAGCATTTTGGTGCTGATGTTGCTCATTTTACCATTCACCCATCTATTTATTCAATAAATTATTATTGTTCCTGCTTGAATGTGCCAGGAAATATTTGGAGTGTGAGAATACAAATCAAAGTGTATTTGCTCAATTCTATGAGCCAAGTTCTCCTGACTTTAATCAGAGGAGATATACAATTGATTTACTATAAATCAGTTATGCTTCTATATTCAGTGTACATGCATTTCTCTATGTACTCAATAGCTCATAAAAGATGCAAAGAGATAAAATATGCTGTGACAATTATGATGGTTTTTAATACCTTCTAACCACTCTGAATGTTTTCTTCCTCAGAAATGTTATTCAACAGATTTCATTCTGCAAACTGGGAAAAAGTTTAGGCCCAAGGATGGAAATTCTGTCTAGCTGAGTTTATCTTTCAGCCTCACTGGGCACTAATATTTTTTAAAGAATTAATTTGTCCATAGTATGAATATACATTTCTTGATACATAATTTTGAAATTTGAAAAAAGAATCCCAGCAACCACCAGCAACTCTACTATCATTTTCCCTCATAATCTTTAAACTTTCATTTTTTGAGAATACCTACATTTAAAGGCCTATTTTCTGCAATAAAGAATCCATGAAATGTGACTAAATAAGCAACTAAAAGACATTGCACAGAACCAATAGAAATCAGGGATATAAGCCACCAGGTGCTGGTGGCTCACGCCTGTAATCCTAGCTACTCAGGAGACTGAGATCTGAGGATCATGATTCAGAGCCACCCCTGGCAGGAAAGGCCATAAGACTCTTGTCTCTAATTAACTACCTAAAGACTGGAAGTGGAGCTGCGGCTCAAAGTGGTAGAGTACTAACCTTGAGCAGAAAAGCTCAGAGACAGTGCCTGAGTTCAATCCCTATGACCAACTAAAAAAAAAAAAGAGAGAAAAAAAAGAAAGAAATCAGGGTTCTATTCAGTTGCCCCCATTTTAAACCAATGAACTAAAATGAATATGTAGTTAACATCCATATGGTGGGAAAACATACCTTGGTGAAGAAAAACAATCTACTTCTGTTAACTCTGGTCTCAAAATGAATGGAAGTCAATCACATTTTGATTTTCATTCCAGAATCATTAGGACAGCAGGAAGGTAGAACAGCTATCAGCTCTTTAAGGAAAGCTAGAGGCCACAGTCCTGTCATCTTGGGAGGTGAGGGACACCTTGGGGATTACGAACGCCCTCTAGAAGCTGTGAGGAGGCATCTGAGAGGCACCAGCCTTCAGGAGAAAACCTGCTCGATTGTCTCTGGTTGTTTCATATTGCTGGTTTCTGTCTGCCCTGAACACCTGGCTCTCCAAATACAGTGTTTAGAATCATCTTTGTTTATTTACTCCTCTAGTCATTATTCTTTTTACCCAAAAGGGTAGACTATATTGAACTTATTACTTACGCCATTGGGCTCTTCACAGTCTCTAATCCCAGTACTGGTAGAAATCCTTCTTGTCTTTGACTCAAGAACATGTGACAAAAGAGTCAAGAATACTTAGTTCTGGCTCATGGAGGAAATAAAAAATATCTATCCAAGAGTAACATGGAAACCTTTAAACACCGTTGTTATTGTTTGTTATAGATATAGGAAGAAGATGCTTTAGGGTACGACCTAGCTTAGGGTACCACCAAGATATCTCCCCATTCCCCGTTTCTGATAGCTGACAAGTCACAATGGAGTCCCTGGGTAGAAGAGAGCTGTCTGCCCCAAGCCCTGCGCCTTCTCTCCAGGAGGAACCTGGCCCATGTGGGATATATTTACAGCTGCAACCAAAATACCCAAGAGAACAACTTAAAGGGGAAACTATTTACTTTTTCCATGGATTCAGAGATCCAATCTAGGGTTATTTGGCTCCAAGTTTCCAGGGTGAAGAGTAAACTAATAGAAGCAGGAGTAAGTGGTGGAGAAGCTGTTACCGTATGCCAGGCAGGAAACAGATGGGCGGAGGAATCCAGTATAACCAGTATGATCCAGTGTAAGCTTCAAAGGCTTACCCCAACAACTCACGCCCTCCAGCTAGGCCAGACCTCCCGAATTTTCACTACTTCCCCAAACGGCATCACCGGGGACCAGTCTCTGCTCAACACATCTGTACATTTCATAATCCAGCCATAATATTCTGCTCCTGGTCCCAGAAATACATCGCTATCTCTTAATATGAAGTGAATTTCATCCATCTCCATGAGTCCTCAAAATCTTCATAGCTCAGATGTTGTTCAAGAACTGATGTCTAGAGTCTCTACTGAGACTTCAAGACCATCTCTTCGCTGTGAGCCCCTGTAAAATCAAAGGGGCTGAAGTGTGTCTTTCCATCAGATGCCCATGCTACACACTCTTTTTCTCTGTCCTATGTCTTTTCTAATACTTTGAGGCGAGCCTAGGCAAAAAAGAAAAAGAAAACCAAAAGAAACCAATCAGCTATAACCTATCCCAAACAAACAGGAAAGCAAGATGCTAGTGGCTCATGACCATAATCTAGCTCTTCAGCAGGCCGAGAGCTAGCCAGCCCAGACAGAAAAGTCCACAAGATTCCAGCTTCAAAATAATCATCTCCAAAATGCTGGGCTGGGAGGTATGTTTCAGGTGGTAGGAAGATAGCCAAACAAACAAACCAAGCTAGCACAAGGTCCTGAGTTCAAATCCCAGCACTAGTCCAAAAACACAAACAAACAAAAAACAAAACAACAAACCCCAAACAAGCTGGGAGTTGTGGCGTATATCTATAATCTGAGATGTGTAGGAGACCAGAAGTAAGAGGATTACGGTCTGAGGTTGGCTCCCAGTAAGAGCACAAACACAAAGGGTTAGAGTATATGGCCTAACTGCTAGTATACTTGCTTAGCATGTACAAGGCCATGAATTCCAATGCCAGTACATCCAAAAGAACCCCACAAACTCAATCTGGATTCTTCAATAATCTGATAATCAACATGAAAACCCAGATATCTCCATGTACACAGCTAATTAGGTCCTTCAGTATATGCATACACACACACACACACACACACACATCTATCCATCCACCTCTTCATCTATCCAGTCATTCAATAAATACCTATAAGGCTAGGTGTTGCTTGCCTTGCATATGAAAGGGCCTAGATTTGATTAGTGATTGAATTTACTAATTGAAGATAAAAATAGAACAAAAACAATACATACAACCACTGGGGAAAAAATGGTGAACAGTATTTGGGCCATGAAGCTCTCATTTAGAGGGAAACCTCTAGTGGAATGAGTAATGATCACATACCTACAGTGTGGTTCGCGGAAGGATACAGTGAACGGAATGAGTAATGATCACATACCTACAGTGTGGTTCGCGGAAGGATACAGTGAGCAGTGTATGGGAGTGAAAGGAACATGAACCAATGCAGACTTGAGGTGTCCAGGAAGGCTTCTTGGGGGAAGTGACATTAACCCAGAGATAGGGTATCTGTTAGCAAGGCAGTGCATGAAGAAGAAAACCCTAGACCTGGGTTACATCATGTCCAGTATCCTTAGTAATCACACTAGAGAAATCACCCAGAAGAGAGGCGTGGAAACCAGCCAGGGGCAGGAACCAATTTTTAAAAAGTAGAGTCAGAAATTATTTTTAATTAAAAAGAAGGGGGGTTAATGATAACCTAAAACAAAGAGAAAATGGAGGTGAGAAAAATGATAGAACAATAGAGATTTAAGCTAGGCCTGGTGACGCACATCTGTAATCCCAGCTATTCACGAGATAGAGAGCAGGTAGGCTGCCCTTTGAGGTTTGCAAGACTTCATCTCAACCAAGAAGCTGGGTGCAGTAAGACATGTATCTGTCATCCCATTTATTTGGGATTCCAATGAATAAGAAGACCAGGGCTCAGGCCAAGGGCCAGACTTGAGACTCTATTTGAGAAATAATTGCATCAAAGGAAGATTGGAGATGTGGTTCAAATGGTAGAGTGCCAGTTGGGAATGGGAATGTGAGGTCCTGGATTCGAGTATTGGTACCAGCAAAAAAATAAAAATAAAGTTATCTATGCCCCTATTTTTTCTCACAACACGTAACCTTCTCAGCCTCTCGTTATCTTTCATTAACCAGGGTAAGCGGCTTAGATAACACAAACCTGTGCTGTTCTCTCGAGTAGCAGCACTGGGCCAGTCCAGAGCTGGGCCATAGGCACCAGGCTCCTCAGAGATTTAGGTTTGTTCACTCTTCCTTCACCAAGTTGAGCCTGGAAGCCCCCAATCCTCTTTGAACAGAAAGAAAAGGAAGGGTGGAAAAGCACAAAAACGATTCCAGCCCCAGTTAGAGAATATTCCCAGACATCCACTGGAGCTTATTGATCGCTACATCTGCAAGAGAAGGGAAGAACTACTATTTTTCAGTGAAGCTGCTGTCATCCTTGTTAAAATTGTAATCAGTTACTAGCAAAAAGAAAAAAAAAGATGGAAGAATAGGTAGCTAGTGAATTCTGCCTCGCATAGGTTAACAACAACAGTCCCTGTTTAATGCATAGCAAAGAGCATACATGTATACTCCCTGGCTCTCAGGATCAGATGGGGGAGATGACAAGACATGGTGAGAAAGTTCACCTCCTTTCTAATAAATTCAGCCACATCCCACCCAGCCATATGGGACAGAGCACACTTAGGCCCCACATTCCAATTTTCCAATGGAATATGGCCTTCTTGGTTGTTGTATGAACTCTCCTTACTTGAAAACCAATGTTCGCGTTTGAATACAATGTTATATCTAAATTTGGTAACACACTGCCAGTGTACAATCACAAAGAGAGCCAGTCTTCCTTCTGTGTTTTAGGAAATGTTATGCTGCACGAACAAGGAATGGCTTGCATGACTGCCACCAGGAGGAAGGGCCGGGACTTCAAATAAGGATATGGTGACCCAGATCCTGGATCAAGACAAATGACCCTCGGGGCAGACACCAATCAACCGTCTACCCTCTTTTCTCTTCTTCTTCTAATCAGAAGAGGTTGGATCTGAATGTGGAGTAGATAGAAATTTCACAGCACAATTCTGGAGAATTAACTCCTTTCTGTCTTGTATAATGCCTCCAATACAAACTTGACCTCTCTTCCGCACATTTGTCCATTCCCTGCAGTGTTCCCTTTTGACCAGAAGATGGCAGCAAGTGTTGACCAGACCAAGTAACAACTTACACCTTTGGTTGGTGCCCTGAAATTTCAATGCATTTTCTTTGACATGTTATCAACCAAAACAGTGAGGGAAGGGGAGACACCAAAATACAGTTTCATACATTCTACATTCTACAGCACAGTGGGATGATTCCATTTCACTGTAACTTACGTGAGGTTTTTTTGTCTATTTATTTATGAGATAGACTAGCCCAGGCTAGTCTCAAATTTATGACCCTTCTGCCTCAGACTCCCAAGTGTTATGATTGTATGGTGCTCTCTCTCTCTCTCTCTCTCTCTCTCTCCTGTCTCCATCATAGGGCTTGAGCTCTGAGTGCTATCACTGAGCATTTGTGCTCAAGGCTAGTTCTATACCACTTGAGCCACAGCTCCACTTTTGGCTTTTGGGTGGTTAATTGAAGATAAGAGTATTATGTGGACTTTCCTGCTTGGACTGGCTTGGAACCATGATCCTTAGATCTCAGTCTCCTGAGTAGCTAGATTTACAGGTGTGAGCCACCAGCACAAGCTGTGATCTAGCTGTGATTGTATGTTTTATAAAGAACTAGAGGAGAAAAACTTAAGGCATCCCAAAGTGAAGAAGTATTCCATGTTTAAGGACATTAAATAAACATTGTATGTATATGTCAAATCACACTGTAGCCCATAAATGTGTACTTATTAAAGGTTAATACAATGTCTTTAAGAAAAGGAAGGCAAGAATTGAAAGTGCTTCACTTCTGCTTTGCTCTTTCCTTCTCAAACTGATTAGCAGGCATGGCCATCCATTTTAGTTCTTTTGAAAGATCATTATGGAAATCTGACTGAATAAAGGAACCGTGGTCTTAACTTCTTCCTTGAGAATTGTGAGCCCTAAAATTTACTATCTACTGCCAACTAAGGATATGAATTCTAATCTTAACTCTGAAGACTGCTTTTTTTTTATAAAAGACTGCAAATATGTGTAATCTTTAAGGATACAACAACTTTGGAATGAAAACAAAATGGACATGACACGTTTACATTATGATTTCCTTGCCAGGGTCCATTCCTCTGAAGACATCAAACTCTATGGCATAAAAGAAAAGATGGATTGCACAGAATCCCAGAAGCTGAGGCACAAGAAGAGTCTTTCTCAGGATCAACCTGGATCAATTGCCACCCTGCAATTCTAGAAAAAATTCCCTTCCGTCTTTGGACTTGTTTATCTGGCCTCTGATTGATTACTTTTATGGATCAAGAACTTTTGATATTTTGTTGTAAAGATTTTATTTTCAAACAGCTCCCTTGCTACAAATTTCTTCCCTATGAAGGTCAGAAACTCGTCTGCCGGTAACATCTGCTCAGTGATCTGCAGACGTAGTCCTAAGCATTTTTATCTCGGTTCATGAACAGTTTGGAGAGACTTAGGAAAGTCATAGACCTTGTAGTAGAGAGAGAAATGCATTCCCTCATCTTGTTCGTGGAGTTCGGGGGACATAGCCACACTCGAGGGAGAAGAGAACCTTTCTGGACCACGATTCCTCCAACATCTTCCAACAGCACCATGGCCTTCTTTGAACTCCACCAGTTTCTCTCGCGCTCTCTTCTTGTTCTTCCTTTTTCTTTCTAAAAGCAAGCATGTGCTAAGCAACTATTCTGATCCAGACATAGGATACAAGGATGAGTGAGATAGAATTCCTGTCCTTGATGCTTAGTAGCAGGAGTTATTCCAAGAGACACATATGGACCAGATAGGTTAGACAAGTAGTAACATTCGAGTTGAACATGAATCTTAGGTTCAGATTCAATCTGGGTTCAAATCCCAGGGGTTGTTACTTATAAGTCACTTTAGGAAACATATTGCACAGCCTGGTACCTTGTCGGGCTATCTATAAAATAGACACTCATTTACAATTGCTGTTGGTCAAGTAAGAAATGTGACCTTAAGTAGGTGTTCATTCTTTTTAGAGGGAGAATGTCAGACATGATTTGAGTGAGTGAGTGTGTGTGTGCTGTATCAGGGCTTGAATTCAAGACCTGAGTTCTCTCCCTTAGCTTTTTCACTCAGGGCTGGTACTCTACCACTTGAGCTAAACCTCCACCTCTAGCTCTTTGATGGATAATTGGAGGTAAGAGTCCTGCAGTCTTTCCGTACCGGGCTGGCTTTTAACCACCATCCTCAGCTGGGACTACAGTGCCCTGTGTTTTGATTCATTTTTGTGTGTGCCAGTTCTGGGCATTGAACAATTGAGCCCGGACACTCTCCCTGAGCTCCTCTTTTCAAGGCTGGTGTTCTACCACTTGAGTCACAGCTCCACTTCCAGCTTTTTGGTAGTTTTTTGTTTTGTTTTTAGTGGAGATAAGAGTGTCATAGACTTTCCTGCCCAGGTTGGCTTTTGAACCTCGATCCTCAGATCTCAGGCTCCTGTGTAGCTAGGATGACAGGTGTGTGCCACCAGCAGTCAGTGTGATTTGATTTTTTAAAAACCATTTTAATTGTAGCCAAATGATTCTAGATCAGATTATAACAAACAAATTGGATTATGGGCAAGTGGAAAGTTGGAGGAGGAAATAGATTTGTACTTAAAGAGGTGAGAATGGGGAAGACTTTAAGTAAGGCAAAGGTAATAGAATAGAGAACTGGCAGATACACATGTTACTCATAAATTACAGAACTGGGTCAGCTGACCAGAAGACAAAATTAAATATGACCTGCAAACTCCTACCTTGGAAATTTGTTGTGTAGTGATTTTTATTAGCTTTGACTAACATTACAATAGGAAAAATATTAAGAGAATGTGATCTGGTGCCCTTCCAATTCCTTTAGCTGTCAAAATAGAAGTCTGAAAACTGGGACAAAAGCTTGCACTGGAAAAAAGAGATGTGTGGTGCTGATGGTCCACATCAAGCTAATAGATGGGCTCCCCCAGAAGGGCAGGTAGAGTGTGAGGAAAACGGGAAGGATTCAGGGAAAGAGAGCCCTGTGTGAGAGCTGGGGGCGGGGACAGAGCCACTGATGAAGATGGTTGACAGGTCATCTAGTCGGCAGACCAATGAAGGAAGAGTTACTCTAGGGCATCCTTTAACCCTTTTAAAACAAAGACCTCAGTGTCTAATAAGTGCTAAGCACTACGCTGAGTTGTGACCCTTACTCTCTCTCTCCCATGTGCAGTACGGACTGCCCAATGCCATCCTTATCAACATCCCATAATACCCCACCTGCTAAGTCATGGTCTTTGGGTCTAGGTGTCTATTCCCAATGCCCCGTGGTTTCAATTACCCAGTTATGAAAGCCTTACCCACATTATACTTCCCTCCACTCGGAGGAAAAATGAGTTACTGCCATAGTTCAGATGAATGAAGAGACTCTTCCAGGATGTAGGCCTCTGCTGAATTCCATGCCCTGTGATCCTTTTCTCCATGACACATCATCTTTAAGGTGAAATGAAAGAAAGTTAACATACCCTAGGGTGCGCTCTCTGTCTCTCTCTCTTTTTCTTCTTTTGAGCTGCATAAATCATGCTCCCTTAGGCAGGGATTCCCAAACCTGGCTGGGCATCAGAATCACCTGGGGAGCTTTGTAACAATGTGAATTCCTGGGCTTCATCTCAGGTGCGGAGCTGGTTGGATGGGAGCAGGCGGGGGCTCGTATGTGCAGTAAGGTATTCATTCCCCAGCCGACTGTGACACACTCAGACTGGCGTGTGGGAAACCGTGCTTTTAGAAGCTCTCAGAACATTGACTGAAGACCCATCAGTCATTTTGCAAACCACTTTCAGAAAGCAAACCTTAAAAACATTTTTTTTCCTTATTCGAAACCAGCTGCCCAGGATAGAGCACGCCTGTAATTCCAACACTCAGGAAGCTGAAACAGGAGGACTGGGAATTTCAGAGAATCCTGGCCAACGCAGCAAGACTCTGTCATAAGAAAAAAGCGGGGAAGAGAAAGCAATAAGTGTCCTTACCCAAACAAATTAAGAACATTGTAGGAATAAGAAGCATATAGGCTGGGTGCTGATAGTTCACATGTGTGGTGCCAGGCCCTTGTGAGGCTGAGACGGGGAGGATTGTGGGTTGAGGCCAGCCTGGACAAGGAAGTTGCCAAGACTCTTCCCAAGGGAGACGTGGTGTGACGACAGGTACCTCTTATCTAAGCTATGGAGGGAAGCCTTGAGTGGAAAGAAAGAGATCATGGCCAGGGTAAGTGAGGTCCTATCTCAAGAAAAAGGATGGAGATGTGGCCCAGCAGTGTGGTGACTGCCTGGCAAGCGTGCGGCCCTGAGTTCAAACCCTGGCACCAAAAAAGAAATAGAGTATAATACGTCATCATTTCTTCTTCCACAGATGAAAAGGTGTTCGCTAGTTGGTCAATATGCTTTGCTTTTTTTTTTCCTGTGCCATTACTAGGTTATTTTTACTTATAAAGATGTGATCATTCCCTAATTCAGGCATTTAAACTTGCAGAGTTTAGACTAAGACTTTCCTTTATACCAGAAGAGCATTACAGTGTGTGACTGTAATCCAAGTATTTGGGAGAAGGACCTCAGTTGGAGGCCAGCCTTGGTCTCATGGCAGGACACTCTCTAAGAAAAAGAAAAGGAAAAGGAACAAAAGACGGCTCTTTAGAGGCTCAAAAACTCCTAGGAACTCTGGGAACCCTACAAGTCTGGGCTTGGGGGCCAGACACATCTGGATTTGAGCCTAGTTCAGGCCTTTTACTAGCATTCTTGGCCAGTTTCTTTTATCTCCATCTATCTTATATTTCTGTGCCTATATCTATTTCTAAATCTATATTTTTATATGTCTATATAGTCTCTTTGGCCAATGAAAATGCTATCTGTATCACAAAATCTTTTCTTGAGAATTAGAGTTTTGCCAGATAATGCTTATAAGGGACATAGCATGCCACGAGAAACAAATTCCTAATCAATATCAACTTAAAATTATTCACAAACTGTTTTGCCGCGGGGATTGTTTTAGAATCCTAGCAAAATCGTGGCCCCCTACCCAATAACCAGCACCCAAGCTCTTGGTGTTCTACACGGTCTGGCTTTTGACAGCTCTGGAGGCATTGTACTGGATCATTTCACCGCTCTGGATGCTCGGCATTCCCTCTTCATCGTCCTCCCTTATTCCTACCTCTGGGCTCCACTGATATTTTTTTTAACTGTTTCCATAACTTTGCCTTTTCCAGACTATTACATAGTTGGAATCATATAATAGTCACTGTCTATTATTGCCACTCTTCGTATTACTGTAGGTACCTTCGATGAATATATACTGGATGTACTTTTATAAAGCGTTCCTAAATTATTTCTACTTGATGCTAGCATTTGACAGAAGGTACGCATGACTGTTTATTTAACCAGTGGCTTACACTGGTGTAGATGGCTTCGAAGTTTTGCTTTTGTTTTAAGCTCTGAGGGTTCAAACTCACCATCGTGCATTTCCTCAGCTGGCCGGCTCAGCTGGTTTCCTACCACATAAGCCAACCCTCCAGCTCGAGATTTTGCTGGCTCTCTTGGAGATGGAGCCTTGTGGATTTTTCTGCCTGGGGTGGCCTTGAACTGCAATCCTCCAGATCTCAGTCTCCTAAGAAGCTAAAATGATAAGAATGAGCTATTGGCACTCAGAGTGACCCTCATATTTGATCATAAACTATCCTGTGGGCAGCATCTTCACACACTTACTTTTCATTCTTGCATCTTTCTATAAAGGGAAGCTAGGAGTCCATGAGCATGAAGAGCTTACTGACAGCCCACATCAGTTCTCCTTTAGAGTTTTAGTTTCCAATAGACAGGAGACTTTTTATCCACACACTTGTCCAAGCTGGATAGTACATTTCTTTTCTAATCTTTGCTAGTGGAGAGGGTAAAACTAAATATCATTGTTATATTATTTTAACACTTAAATATGAGACAAAGTAAGCATTTAAACAATGTAGTAATGTCACAGTCTTTAAATTTTAAGTTTGATTTTCCCATATGTTTCTACTATTTTTCTTTTGGAAGAATTTATCAACTGAAAGGTATTTTCTAATTCAATGTTGTTTCCCATTTTCCCTTAATATTAGGAGGGCTCTGAGTTCCTTTAATTAAAATCCTCTTTATTTGTCTTCTTTAAAAGAGAAGACCCAAAGAATTTCATCCTTTATCTCCCAAGTTGGTGTTTTTTTTTCCTTCTTTTGACTTCTTGGATAACATAGAACCCATTTGGAATGGAAAAGGGCTATGTTCTTTCACATTTCTAGTTCAGATTTCACATTCCCTTCTTCTGCAGCATACAGTTATTTATTTAGGTTCTGAAATACCTTCTTGCTGGTAGATAACGCCACAGGTTATGCACGTGCCGGTTGCAGCCAGTTACACACTGGGCGATCACGTTGGCATGAGCAGGCTTGGCAGGATGTGTCATGTTTTGGTGGGATACAATTTGCTTCAATAAATCGTGTTTGCCTGGACTTGGCCGCAGGACAAAATTCCACGGCTCTCCCCAGGGCAGCATACGCCTCCCAGCAGCATCTGTGGACATGTGCCTGTTAAGCCTCCGCTCTTTTCTTTACAGTTGTCATGACCAGGGCTCCGTTCTTTCTAGTTAAAATCCACTATACCCTAGTTCTACCCAGTCCGATAGAAATAGCGTCTAGAAATAGCCACTAAGGTAGCATACATTATATTAATTTAATTTTTATATGAAAACAGCCAGTGTTTATTATGAAAGTAACTTGTACCTTCAAGGTACGTTTTCGCCTTTTCCAAGTTGAATTATGCTCATGCTTTAGCATTACAAAACTTTCAAGAGTTAGATCAGTGAAATGCGTAACTGAAAAACTTTTTTTTTTTTTATTGGTTGGTTGTGTGGCTTGAACTCAAGGCCTGGGCACTGTCCCTGAGCTCTTTTTGCTCAAGGCTGGTGCTCTACCACTTTGAGCCACAGCTTCACTGCTGGTTTTTCTGGTGGTTCATTGGAGATAAGAGTCTCACAGATTTCAACAGAGTGTCTTGCACATGTCACTGTTACAATGGGTCAACCTGCATCCTTATTTCATCATTTGGTTATTTCCTTTCCCCTCCCCAAATTAGAAAAATGTGTATACAATAACCCCTGCTTTCACTATATATGATGTTGGTATATGTGGAGGGGAAGGGAGAAAACAAATTGTTAAAACAGGGATACAGGAGGACCCATTGCAACAATGAGATGTACAAGTTGTTACGTCGAAAACGAACTTTACAACTTTGGTGGGTGGGGGGGACGGGGAGGGAGGATGGGAAGGGATGGGAGGGGAAACAAAGCAGGAGGCTACAATGCTTGATAAGAAATGTACTCATTATCTTACCCATGTAATTGTAACCTCTCTGTACAGTATTTTCACAATAAAAATATATTTTAAAAAAATGTGCATACAAGATGCAGGGCACCAGAGTCACATACAGTGAAAACAGGGGTTATACCACGGGGGAGGAACATACAAAAGAAACAAAAATATCACATGGTACATTAGAAATACATGAAAAGCAACAAGAAAGATAAAACCATGTGTGTCTCTCTCTTGCGGTTCATCTCACTTAGCATCATCTTATATGGTCGTATGTACCTAACTTTTGATCTTTTTTGCTTTACAGCTTCTGGGGGGGCAGTTGGGGAGGTGGGAGGGAAAGGATGGTAGGGGAAAAACAAAGGAGGAGGTAACAATGCTCGGAAATGTACTCATTACCTTACTCATGTAACTGTAACCCCTCTGTGCAGTATTTTTACAATAAAAATAGATACAAAAAAAGAGTCTCACAGATTTTCTTGCTTGAGTGGCTTTGAAACATGATTATCAGAGCTCGGCCCCCTGAGTTGCTAGGATTACAGACATGAACCACCAGTACCCGGCTTTGAAAAATACATTTTTATGACTTGAATCATATAAATTCAAAAGGTGAGGTTTGCCAAAGACTTTACTATATGGTCTTAAAGAGAATGTCATGGTTAAAATCTGAATTACACAGGCGTTGGTGACTCATGACTGTAATCCTAGCTACTCAAGAGGCTGAATTCTGAGGATTGTGGTTCAAAGCCAGCCCAGGCAGGAAAGTCCATGAGATTCATCTCCAATTGACCACTGGAAATGGTAGCCATGAGCAAAAGAGTGCAGGGACAGCACCCAGACCCTGAGTTCAAGCCCCATCACAAAAAAAAAGGAAAGAAAGAACAAAAGAAAGAAAGAGAGAGAATCTAAATTACATGTTACCCCAATATGCAGCCATTGTAGTGTGATTGGGTCACACAAGAAATAACACATAGCCATATAAAGTGAATAAGACTTAATATTAAAATATGATTGCTGGTTTAGAAATACAACCCAATGAAAATAGCTACCTTTTATTTGGGGGACTAAACGTGCTTCGCCTTATGATGTCTTATGTTGCGCTTTTATTTTATTTTGTATTTATTTATTTGTTTATTGTTGAGGATTTTGCTACGTAGCCCATCACGTGATCCTGCCGCCTGCGCTTCCTGAGCGCACCAGTGTGCTTGGCTCTTTCTGTTGTCATTTTATTTTAGTGTTTTTGTCGTGCTAAGGTTTGAACTCAGGACCTTGTACTTACTAAGCGGGCACTCCATGGACCCTTTTTGCACTATTTTTCAGGACAGTCTTGCTTGATGCTTAGGTATCCTGGACTGTGATCCTCCTTGTGTGCTTCCTTGACTAGCTAAGATGATGACTCTCAACCGTTGGTTGAGATGGATTCTCAAGGACTTTTTGCCTGGGCTGGTCTAACTAACCATTATCCTCCAATCTCTGCTTCATAAGGAGGTAGGATTACACGTTTGAGGTTCTGTTACCAGCTTTAGTTTGCCTTTTAAAAAAACTATTGCTATACAGTAAATTCAGACAATAGCCAATATCCAACGTTTATCCAGCTATTCAACACTTACATTTTTTTATTAAATGCATATCAGTAAGTCACTTGACTAATGTTTGTATTAAGCAATTAATCTTCGAATAGATTGTGACAACACAATTGACAATCTTCTCGACTTTCACATGATTTCTGTGACTTAACTTTGACTAAAGTAAATTTCAGATGATATATACTGATCCAATTCAAAATCCTTCATTTATTTATTTATTTATGGTGCCTGTGTCAGAAACTCGAGCTTGCTAGGAGGTATTCTGTCACTTGAGCCATATTCCCTGCCCAGTATTAATGCTCCAAGCTGAGTTTAACTTGTTAGTCAGGCACTACATTCAGGCCACATCTCAATACCTCCCCTTTTCTGATTTTAAAAACCATATTTATATTCAATGGAAAGGGAAGCACATGTTACTACAGACACAGGGCTCAGAGTTAATCCACATATTGCCTATTTTACTCCCTTCTGGGATTGAGTCTCATTTGCTCAACATTCACAAGATAAAAAGCACCCACAATTTATTATTTATTTATTTTTATAACTTATTTTTAATCAGGAGATTTGGGCCTTTTTGTTTTCTCCCTCATTTCTACAGTGTCTGTTGCCCCACGGAGTGGGATTACAGTTGATTTCTCACTCCATTGACCTCCCCTATGACAGTAAATTCACACGTGAGCTATAGATTCCCTGAGATTTGTGTGTGTGTGTGTGTGTGTGTGTGTGTATGTGTGTCTGAGAGAGAGAGAGAGAGAGAGAGAGAGAGAGAGAGGCTACTGGGGTTTGAACTCAGGGTCTTAACCCTTTTACTATTGACTTTTTCATTGGTGCTGAGCTTTTTAAGCTGGTGCTCTACGTTTGAGCCATTCTTCCACTTCAAGATTTTAACTGGTTACTGGGAGATAAGATTCTCAGGGACTTGTAAACCTGGGCTAACATCAACCCTTAATGCTTAGAGCACAGCTTCTTAGGTAGCTAGAATGATAAGTGTGAGCCATTGGCACCTGGCTTCTTTGATTTTTTTAAAAAAATATACAGACAAAGGCTTCTTTATACTTATTAAGCATTTTAATATTCAATTTACTTTGCAAATGTTTCAAAAGTTATGTTGCTAAGAAATGTTCTGAGCTTCAGGCAAAGTCTTATAAAGACTTTTTGCACTCTATTAACTTTATATGCTATAAAAATTCGGAACCTAATTTTAGAAGGCTTACTCAATCGAACACCAGAAACTCATCCAGTTTGCACTGCAGTATGTATGCCACCTATTGGTAACAAGATTTAAAAAGTACGACTCTGTGGCAGAAATGATCAAATATATTTATTTCCAGCAATAATCAAGGGAACAAAAGCAGTAGGTGGAGTAAGAAGAATGTAGAATGCCTGTGTAGAAACTGAGGCCCACACGTTGTACTTGTCCCCAGGCTACATCAAATCTTGCTCTAAGTATCTTGTCCTCCATATACAATGTTGACCTAAAAATATCTGTGGCTTAATTAATTATGCAAATCATAACATACACTTATGACCTAGGTAAAATAAGTGTTTTATTCCCCAAAGGGGCATTTCTCCTGAGAATTTTTTTTAGCATTGAAACATTATGATGTTACAGACAGATTCTGTTATACCATTTATCCCACTGTAAGTACATTACAGCTCCTACTTCCTTGTGTTCCTTTCAGAACATAATCTCACTTTACACACACACACACACACACACACACACGCACACACACACCCTATAATAGTCTTAAAAGAGTCCTCTTTTCATGAAAGTGATTGAAATACTGGCATGTACAAAGTGGAGAGATTCTATTCCTTCTCTTCTTCCTCTCTCAGGCATTATCTCTGGTAGAAAATGTATTGGTACAGTCTCCATCTAATATAATTGAAAATATAAATTGAAAACAAACATAAATCTACAGACACAGCAACATTATATCCACCTTTTCCTCTTTGTTCATAGGGGCATTTTCCCCTTCTTGTCTTGAAGTATTCTATTTTTGTTGCTGCTGTTGTTGTTTTTTGTTGGTCCTGGGGCCTGAACTCTGGACCTGGGCGCTGTCCCTCAGGTCTTCAGCTCAAGGCTAGTGCTCTACCACTTGAGCCACAGCACCACTTCCAGCTTTTTCTGCTTATGTGGTGCTGAGGAATGGAACCCAGGGCCTCATGCATGCAAGACAAAGCACTGTACCACTGAGCCACCTTCCCCAAATATTTCTTTTCTGTGAAAGGAAATCTTCATTTCAATCACTGACAAGTTGAATCCTTTTATTATTCTGTTTAATGAGATCTAAATGAATGGAAAACATCTTTAAATCTTCCTGACCTGTGATTCATTTGAGCAGCCCACACTCCCGTAATTAGCCACTGGTTGTGGAATGTATTCTTTGCCTAATATCTTCTCTTCCTTTGCATCGACCTTAAGTGCCTTTCCTCAAAGAAATCTTGGCTGAAACTCATCTCCATCCTAATGGAAACTATGTGTGCTAGACTCTTTCAAACTACTTTGCTCTTTTCCTTAATACTGAACACTATTTGGTACACACACACATGTCTGGGTTTAGCACACTATCTGAAATATATTCAGCATTCAGTAAGACATGGTTTTATCAAACTTGAATTTCTTCTTTGGATTCTAATATTAGACATTTTTGAGAAATGTCAAATTCCAAACAAGCCACAGATATTTTTGCATCTTATAATTCATGAGGTTACTATAAACTCTGCAATATAACATGCATGTCTGGACAAAACTCAGCTCTCCTTGTTTATCCATATTTGGGGGAAACAAGTTCTCTAACATATGTCTATCCCTGACCCTGTGTGTAGCCTCCTTAGCTACCCTCTGTGCTGAACTTTTCACAGAACCTTGTAACTTGGAAGTGAAGAAAGTATGAGAGAAGGCAATTAATACGGCCCGGGGCTCTGTTTTAGTGTACAAGTACAGGTTAAATGTCTTTTTTTTATTTTTATGATTACAACTGGGCTTTATGACTGCAATAAAGAGGTGAGTGGTTTCTTCAAAGATAAACATCTGAAGGAGAGAGGTGGGCTACATTCTAAAAGCCTGTGGCTCTGTCAGAAATAATTTAATGTTTAGCGCTTTGTTGGCTGACCGAAGTCCTTTGAAAAGAAGGGAAGCATGCTTCTTGGAGCATCATGGGTCCCCAGAATCCACTCATTTACGTGAGGTGCTCTGTAGTACTGCTCAATGAAGGCGAGAAGCCTGGGCTCAGTAATTGAGAATGAATGTCAAGTAGTGTCAGGACTCCTCAATTCATAAGGCTGATAACGCCTTCTGTGATTGCATTTCCATTTTTACAGCTGCTTCATGCCCAAGTTTGCCAGCCTTGTTTGAGAAAGCATATATATTACAGAACTCTTAGCCCTGCCTGAGAAGAAGAGCATTTTTGATTTGCTTCTAAGGGTTGTGGAATTTTCCAACCATGATAGAGGTGGATTTTTTTAAAAATCAAATTGATGAAGAGGTCAAAAGGAAGAGAAGAAAAGTTATTTTTAAAGGCAAGAAATAAGGAACAGGATAGCACTCAACTTGGTACTACTATTTTAGTAACCATAGGTTTAAAAAATTATTGGTAATATGTTTCAATGAGATAAGAAAGAGCTTAAAATAATATGAAAATATAAAAAGGAATTCAACAATGGTGAGGAATAAATTCAAATTCTAGAATGTGGATTTTTTTTTTTTTTTGGTCCTGGGGCTTGAACTCAGGGACTGGGCACTGTTCTTGAACTCCTTCATTCAAGGCTAGTGCTCCATCACTTTGAGCCACAGCTCCACTTCCAGTTTTCTGGTGGCTAATTGGAGATAAGAGTCTCATGAACTTTCCTGCATGGGCTGGCTTTGAACCTTGGTCCTCAGATCTCAGCTACTTGAGTAGCTAGGATTATAGGCATGAGCCAGATGCATAATGTTTTGAAATCATGCCTACTTAAATGCAATCATATGTATATTGTACTGAGTGAAGTCTAGCTCAGAGAGCAGTAACTTTTCCTATGTAATGCCAGATCACAAATCTTTAGGCCAGATAATGTCTGTTGTACCTACTCTAGTCTTGTACGAAAGCAGCCATGTGCAATATAGAGATGAATAAATATGGCTAAGTCCCAATAAAACTTCATTTGTGGACACTGAAATGTGCATTTTATATAATTTTGCAGATCATGAAGAGTTTCTGTTTATTCATTTTAACTATTTAAAAGTGCAAAAAAGAGGGGGATGAAAAGGTGGCTGAGTGGTAGAGTGCTTGCCTAGCATGCATGAGGTTCGGGGTTCGATTCTTCAGCACCACATAAACAGAAAAGGCCGGAAGTGGTGCTGTGGCTCAAGGCACTAGCCTTGAGCTGAGGGACAGCGCCCAGGCCCAGAGTTCAAGCCCCATGACAAAAAAAAAGTGTAAAAAAGACTATATATGTTACACAATTAGCAGGTGCACACTGAATTTCGACTTTTGGATAACTGTGCAGATCTCCGGTGTAATGTGTAGTAGATGCCCCCTCTCTCTCTCTATTTCTCTCTCTGTCTTTCCCTCTCTCTCACCTGAATTCCTTCTTAAAAACAGTCATATTTCACACAATTGTTTGCCAATTGTTAGCCAGTGACTCAGTACAAGTGTTAGAGTTTCCCTTCACACTAGTGATACCTGCTTTTGTTAACAATTTAAGCAGTCCACCGGTGGCTGCTACACAGGAGGTGAAGGGCTGAAGGTCGTGGTTCAAAGCCAGCCCCAGGGAAGGGAAGTCCCTGAGACTCCTATCCCCAATAAACCACCAGAAAATTGGAAGTGGAGCTGTGGCTCAAAGTGGAAGAGTGCTAGCCTCGACCAAAGAGCTCAGGGACAGCACCCAGGCCCTGAGTTCAAGCTTCACGACCTATTTTTTTTTTTAATTTATAGTTGGGGGTGTAGCTCAATGATAGTAGAATGCTTGCCTAGTGTGCCTGAGTCCCTAAATCCAGTCCCCATCTCATGTGCAAATACACCCAAAAACAATTGGCTCACACATAGATACCTGTCTGCCCTGCATTAATAATGATAAAGCATAAACTGCCCAAAGGACATGCCCTGATCACTTCTTCCCCTCCTCAAAGCCCTCGGGTTCTCCAGTGTCAATTTTGAAACAGAAACCACCAAAAGATAATAGACTTCGTACTGGATCAAAGAGGTTTCCAGTTACTCTATAAAAGAGACTGAATTGTGAAGATTCAATGGTTTTATGTAAATCTGAGAAATTCAAATTTTATCTTAACATCATATGGATTGTTTGAAAAACATGTTTGCCTACTCCTGTCTTTCATTTCCCTGATTATATATAATTAACTTAGCTTCTCTTTCATTGGATACTTTTTTTGTCTTTCTCTTAAAAGAGAGTTTGTAGGTATACACAACACAGTCGGGGAAGTATGGATTTCCCTTATTGTATACAATTTGTCTTGATTCACAGGTAATATAGAAATCAGCCAAAAAATATGTGGAATAATTATTTCTCTATTCTTTGACAGTAGAAATCTGAAACTACACTCCAGCAGTGATATAATGAAAACCAAAACCAAAACAAAACATGAAAGTTATTTTCACAAAGTTAATCTTGGAATCTACTCTGCAAAACTGGCTTTCCTTTAGGGGGATCTCATCTCAAACCTTTTATTTTTGTGCTGGCTGCATACCAATAGGTGGTAATAATGAGAGTTAAATTCACTAACTCGCAATGAATATAAAAAGCAAATACAAAATTAGATCTGTGACTGGAGAACAAATACCCCTTTTACAAACAGTTACAATACTTTAAAGAAGCAGCTTTAGAAGCGATCTGTTTAACAATTCAGAAAACGCTTGCAAGGGGTAGTAGGTGGCTTTCACGGTTTTGTTTGCACTGGCATTCTTACATCTCAGAGAGCAAGTGACAAAGGTCATATTTGCTTTCAGAGACTTTAATGTGATTTAGAGATCCAGATAAAACTACCAGGCATTTGGATTAAAAGTTTTACACAGTTATTTACATATTTCCAATCACAGATTTAGTTAATTACCTAGAATTCCCCCCCCCCCAAGTTACAAATATCCTGGTAATTGAAGAGGTTTTTGGTTTTTTTCTTTCTTTCTTTCTTTCTTTTTTTTTTAACTTGGAAGTCTGGTATTGTCCAGGTGCCTGAAACTACTTAGCATTTCTATGACACTTTAGAGATGCTTTCAGATTTTGGGTGGCTAACAAGCTGTGTTTTGTACAAAACTAAAGATCTTAATCTGATCAAATGTTAGTGCTGAAAAGCTCCCTTGGTTTTTTTTGTTGTTTTGTTTTGTTTTTAATATGATGATCTAATGCTAGGAAACTGCAGTCCCTTATTATACATAGATCAAGACATTCCATTCTGGATAGGATTGCAACCTCTGTAGACCTTACTCTTTTGCTTCAGATCAGGGGATCTCTGGGCCACAGAAGCAAATTTAAATCACTTTGTCCACAAGTATTCCTTTCTTCACATTCCTGTTCGGAACATGTTTTAGTCCAAATCGTGGCTTTTGTAGAAAAATGGATGGTTCACATTAATTGTAAATCACATCATCACTGGATAGCTTAGTAATTCCTCCCACGTGTCATGAGATAGGTCAGTTTTTAAAAGCTGCCACATCTAAAGGCTTCCCATTTGCTTCAAGTTTTTGATATACTTTACAAGGAATATTAGAACTAGTACTGATCCTAGTCCATCTCTATAGTCTTGATTAAGAAGTCTTTATTACTTCTCTGAATCTCACATCATTTACATGAAATCACAAGCATTGGATAAGTACTAGAAGTGCTTCAGTTAGCGTTTTGGTGGGCTTGATCTGTGCTTCTGTCCATTCCAACAATTTTTTTTTTTTACTAGTTTTTGTTATCAACTACTTTTGTTTTCCAAAGTTTTGTTTTCTGGTCATTAGAAAAACTATCTTCCTTTGTCATCATCTGGGTGATAAGTAGAGTAGTATACTTAATTTTACTTCCATAGCTTTAGGTTGGATTCCAAAGGGGCCCATAAAATGGCATCACGGTCATGAACAACATCAACCTTCCTGAAAATTAGCTTACCTGGGAGATGAGCTATATATGTCTAAATTCACCCGGATCAAATGCCAAAGTCCCTACTTCGTATGTAACGAACTGGCTCCCTCTCTTTTTTATTTTTCATGGTTTATTCTCTTTCAAACATGTAGATTTTGTGGTGAATTATAAAACACTTTTCTTGGTTTCTCATATACAAAAGGAAAGACTTCCTAAAAGGGAGCTTACACTTAGTATTTCTAAGAAATTAAACAGGTTTTTTTTTTTTTGGTGGTGTTACTTTTGCTTTTCCATTATATAGTCTGGAATAGTTTGTCAGATATTTAGTCATTTGTGATATATTTAGTATTTAAATATTATATTGTAACTCCAAATAGTATTATATAACTGACCCATGGGTGCAAAAAAAGCAAACAGACTCAGTTTTGATGTGGATTCAGTTACCCAGGTAGCTCTTGGGTTTTCAAAGACAGATTTTCTTTCTTTTCTTTTTCCTTTCCTTTTTGGATTTTTTTTTTTTGCTATTACAAAGAGAACTTAAGTAAAAATTGGAGGATGCTACAGCTGTTAAAGGCTTTCTGAAGCGCATTGAGCAAGAACAGAGCTGTTGAATAATGCAGACAAGATAATGAACAGCAGACAAATGATCCCGCGAGGCTCCCTGCTGCGTGGAGGGAGTGAATACTTAGAGGCTAGATTTATTATCTTGCATCTTTTGTGGTGACCTCCAGTTTATTGGAGATACCTGAGACATTTATAAACTGAGGCTTCCTCCCCTCCAACCCAGACAAACTGATGCATCATTCCCACCTCTGCTTCTTGAAGCCACACATTTCCTTTTTGCAAGAAGAGAAAGAAATCTTGTGGTCGATTTGTGAACTGAAGTACAAATGTGGGTCCCTAGACTACAAGAAATCATTCTAGCTGTCCAGCTCTTTTAAGCTAGAAATTGCCATAAAGTTTAAACCCTAAAGGATCAGATTTAATAATGCAACAACACTTTGGAGGAACAATCTATTCCAAACTAACTTTGGGACATTTTATAACAAAGGCAAAAGCTTGGGAGATATAGTATGATTGAATATATATATATATATAATATTATATATGTGTGCATATATGTAATGTATATATACTATATACTATATGTATATATATTATATACTCCTGAGTGCTGAGATAATAGGTATGTACCACCACATCAGACATGAGGCAGCTTTTAGTAAAAGATTTATACTTCATAAAAAGTCAAGGTTGATCAATTTGTGTTTGGCAGTAGTGGGGTTTGAACTCAGGGCCTCATGCTTGCAAGGCAGGTGCTCTACTACATGAACCACATCTCTAGTGCCTCTTGTCTTAGATTCTTTTTCTCTTAGGATCAGGCCTAGGTTAACCTTCGACTGGTATCCTCCCAATCTATCTCTCCTGAGTAGCTAAGATTACTGACGTGTACCATTGTACCTGACTTCAAAGTTTATCTTGTACAATCTCATAGACAACTTCAGTGAGAAATTCAACTTGAGATTATAGAAATTATTCCCTACAGGTAGAGAACTTTTCAGATTCTCAAGAGAAAAGGTTTGGGGGGACTTATAAATGATCCTACATGGGGGTGGGTGGGTGGGAGATGGGAAGGGATGGGAAGGGGAAACAAAGGAGGAGGCAACAATGCTTGATAAGAAATGTACTCATTACCTTGCCCATGTAATTGTAACCCCTCTGTACTGTATTTTCACAATAAAACAAACAAACAAACAAACAAATAATCCTACATACTTTTAAGATGTCTGGTGCAGCTGGATGCTGGTGGCTCATGCCTGTAATCTTAGCTACTCAGGAGGCTGAGATCCGACGATCATGGTTTAATGCCAGCCCAGTCAGGAAAGTCCATGAGACATTTATCTCCAATAAACCACTAGAAAACTGGAAGTGGTGCTGTGGCTCAAGTGGTAGATCACTAGCCTTGAGCTGGAGAGCTGAGGGACAGCGCCCAGACCCAGAGTTCAAGCCCCATGACCAAAAAAAAAAAAAAAAGATATCTGATGCAATTTTTTTTCAAACTGAATAGTTGGTTTCTCAGTGGCTGGGAATAAGCAAAAAACAAAAGACAAAAAAAACAATAGAACACCAACAATAAAGCACCATTGTTCTGCTTTACTTCCTAGTTTAGCTTGGTGAGGTTTTAGGGCTTAGTTATTTACTCATACAACTATACTTTTTAAAAATGTATTTATTATTGTATTTATTACAGATTTTATCCTGTTTTCTAGTGCTAAAAGTGTTTTTTAAGATTTTTCTGCATACCTATCAATATTTGGCTGTCTGTTGTAACAGTTGCTAGTTACGTGCAGCTCTTGAGTACCTGAATTGTAACTAGTCTAAATTGAGGTACGTTATGGAACCTCTAAGCATAAAATACATGAAAGGAGAATGTCAGGTATTTCAGGATGCTCCTAGGGATGACAGTTACATAGGTCAGAGGGTGAGCACATTTCTTTTGGAACAGTGTCACCCTTCCCTGGCTCTCTCCCAGTTTTTCCCTCTCATCCCCACCCACAAGTTGCATAGTTTATCTTCAACATAGGGTCTAGTGAATATCACTGCTGCATTTGCTTGCCCTTTGTCCCACCATTTTTGTGCTTCCCTTGCCCCCCCCCCCACAACACAGACAAATGAAGCAAACAAGAGAAAAAGAAATGAAAACAACAGCAACAAAGAAAAAAAACAACACTCTCGTTTCTACTTCCTGGAGTTCATTTTGATATATATTGTATTTGGTCAGATGCACATAGCGATTTCACCTATGTGATTCCTCTTCTAAGAATATCTGCCTTTGGTCTCACTGTGTGTGAATGCCTAAGATCTGTATTTTATCCTGCTGTATTTTATTTTTTACCATCCATTATGTTTATGTGTAGATTTATAGGTGCACAAATAGTTAACACAAATGAGGGACACCATACAACCTATGTTTCTTTGGATTCAGCTTACTTCTCTTAATATTATTTTTTCTAAGTCCTTCTATTTCCTTATGAATGGTCCAATATCATTCTTTCTGATGTGTGTGTAGAATATCATTGTGTATATATTACGTGTATAATTTTTAATATAAGGTAGCAAAATCTGAAGATGTTTGTTACCCAAGAGAAACTATTCTAAGTGTTGATTCATTTTATGTGCCATTTCAATTGTATGAAAAAGTTTGAAAAGTTTTTTTTAGTTAATTAAGTGACAATACTCAAATTATTTAAAATATTGAATTTAGTACTCATTTGGTTGGACTTTGATTTTGTCTTTCTAGATGTTTGCATTCTCCATAGATTCTATTATTCTTCAGTTCATTTGTTAATAACTGTGGTACCACCAAGTGCTTACCTCATATCTATAGGAAATGGATAGTTGGGGGGCGGGTCAAGAGGAGAGAGGTAGAAGAATGAATGGAGGAAATGAATGAAGGCAAGAGTGCACGCTATATGCCACTGAGCTGGGAAAAATAAGACAAGGGGTGGGTAGAAGTGCGTGTGGGGGGGGTGCTGAAGGGATGACACAGATCAAGATGTATTGTATACATTGCTTTGTTAAATAGTACAGAATTCAATATGGAACCTTTAATGATGGAAAAGTGCAGGAAGGGGTGGGTGGGAATGTTAAAAGAAATGACATCGATGGAGGTGATGTGTACATAAACTGCTCTGTTGAATGGCAACTCCTTTGTACAACGATCTAAAGAAAGTTATATATATATATATATATATATATATATATATATATATATAACTTATACTTGTATGTGTAAGTGAAATGGAATAGTGTTCATTTCCAAAAGAGGTTGAACTGAGCGAGACTGATTGTGAAATTGGAGTTCTTGGGCATATTTTTCACAAAAATGCTTCTTATTCCTAGGACGTATGGTAAAGAAGGAAGTGAAGTTGATGTCTTTCAGGAGGCTGATGGGAGGAGACAACAATGAGGCGCTTTCACCTTCCTAGAGCTGAGCTAATGGCTTCCATGACAACTCAGTGTATGCTGAAGAAGTGTGCACATGGCTCAAGTAAGTGTCTGACTCTCAGTGTCACCAGGACCAAGTACAAAGTTACCTAATCAATTGCCCAAGATTACATCCACATAATGGCTCCACTTGTCTTCCCTTCGTTTCTTTGTGTACCTCTGTGATGGTAGAATTCTAAGTTCTCCACCTGCTGATGGTGAATGATCTGAATTGTTTTAATGAACTGACTCTTCTCACTAGTGTCGCTCAGGGTACTTCAATGGTCTAAACAGTCAGACCAACTAGTGTGTGTGTGTGTGTGTGTGTGTGTGTGTGTGTGTGTGTGCGCATGTGCGCACGTGTGCATCATATGCATTTACCAGTAATAAAGATCATTTTCATGACTAGGTATAATTAATTTCCAGTAGTATTTATGTGTATAATATTTATATTTCTAGAAAAATATAAGAAACTATAAAATATACAAGCTTTTAAACTTGTATAAATCCATCCACTCATTTATCCTGCATGGATTTTTTTGTACCTATTATAAACAGGTAGTAGTATCTCCAGGTTGCACAGATTTTATCCTGTTTTCTAGTGCTAAAAGTGCTTTTTAAGATTTTTCTGCATACCTATCAATATTTGGCTGTCTGTTGTAACAGTTGCTAGTTACGTGCAGCTCTTGAGTACCTGAATTGTAGCTAGTCTAAGTTGAGGTACATTTTGGAACCTCTAAGCATAAAATACATGAAAGGAGAATGTCAGGTATTTCATTAGTATGTTTACCTTAATTATATATTAGAATTATAATTTAAAATGTTTTTATTTTGAATTAGCATATATTAATAGTATGAGTTTTCACTGTGATAATTCCACACATGCAGACAGTGTACCTCAAACACATTCACCTACTCTAATTATATCAATATCATTACATTCCCATTCCTAAAACCTCTCCTCACCTTCTTTTTATCAGCTCTTTGGTGGGTTTCATTTTGCTGTCTTCATATGTGTATATGTATATGTGTGTATAGACACACATATAGGTCTAGTTCTATCCATTTTTCTGCAAATGATATAATTTCATATTTTATGATTGAGGAATATGTATGGTTGAGGAATACACACATTTATATATACAGATAATATTGTCTTTATGCCATCATTAGTTGTTAGACACATCTGCTGATTGTACCATTTGGCAGATGAGAACAGAGCTGAAGTTAGCTTTCTATATTGAATTACATCCCTTTGGATAAATGTCTGAGTCATATAATAAAGTCATAGGGGAGATCTGTTTTTATTTTTTGAGAAACCTCCATACCAACTTCCATAGTAATTGCACTAGATTACATTTTCACTAACAGCGTGTGAGCCCCTGACTACATCATTACTAATGTTAGTAGTCGTTTGCTTTCTGATGACATCCATTCTGACTAGGGTGAGAATCCTAGTGTACTTTTGATTTCTATTTTCTTTATGGCAAAGACATTGAACATTTCTTCCTGTGTCTATAAACTATTGTTTGTTTGTTTTTGGCCAGTCTTGGGGCTTGAATTCAGGGGCACTGTCCCTGAGCCTCTTTTTGCTCAAGGCTAGTGCTCTGTAACTTGAACCACAACACCACTTCCAGCTTCTTCTGAGTAGTTTATTGGAGATAGAGTCTCACAAACTTTTCTGTCCAGGTTGGCTTTGAACCCTGGTCCTCAGATCTCAGCCTTCTGAGTAGCTAGGATTATAAGTGTTAGTCACCATCACCTGGCTCTATAAGCTATTTGTATTACTTCTAAGAACTATCTGTTCATTCATTTGCCCACTTATTAACTGGGTTATTTGTTCTTTGACTGTTTAAGTTTTTGAGTTCTTTGTATATTCTGGATATTAATCCTTTGTTGGATAGTGGGTAAAGCCTTTCTCCCATTACATGAATCGTCTCTTACTGTGAATTGTCTCTTGACTCTGATAATAATGGCTTTTGCTTTGCTGAAACTTAACAATTTGATGCAATCTCATTTTAAGTTCTTGCTCTTGTAAAATGATGTTATTTTCATATAGTGGGTTACATAAAATATGGTGTAAAAGTTAAATTTGATGACTTTTATACATTTTTATTTTATTTTATTTATTTATTTATTGTGCCAGTACTGGGACTTGAACTCAGCGTCTGGGCTCTATCCTTTAGCTTTGTTACTCAAGGGTAGCACTCTACCACTTACTTGAGCCACAGTGCCATTTCTGGCCATTTGCTGCTTAATTGGACTTTCCTGCTTGGGCTGGCTTTCAATTGCAATCCTCAGATGTCAGCCTCCTGAAGTAGCTAGGATTACCAGTATGTGAGTTACCAATGCCTAGCTATGACTTTTAAATATACAGTCTGAGCCCTTACATACAAGGATATATATCATATATATATCATATATCTGACACATCTTTTCCACTGCTCAGGCTGATTGACACACTGTACATCTCATCTACCACATCTTTTGTCCTGCCCCAAGAAGCCACACTTGCAGGAGAAAGCATGTTTTTTGTTTGTTTGTTTTTGTCATTGTGGGGCCTGAACTCTGGGCCTGGGTGCTGTCCCTCAGCTCTTCAGTTCAAGGCTAATGCTCTATCACTTGAGCCACAGCACCACTTCCGGCTTTTTCTGTTTATGTGGTGCTGGGGAATCAAACCCAGGGCCTCATGCATGTAAAGCAAGCACTCTACCACTCAGCCACCTTCCCAGCCCCTAGAAAGCATGTTTTACAAGGAATTTAGGGCTTTGAAACAACAAGGCAAATGTGGCCAGAATTAGTATGTAATTGAAAACAGAGGGAAGAAGAGAAATTTAACATCGAGAGTACAGAGGCTTCTTAATCCACTTCCTGGACTAGGCCTGTGAACACTGGCATACCTGTGTATACCCCTATGCAGGGGTTCAACAATGGTTCCTGAGAATGCATCAGTGAACAAGGAGAAAGAAAAGTTGTGTACTCTCTATATAGATCTATACCTCTATGTGGGTGTTCAACAATGGTTCCTGAGAAAGCACCGGTGGACAAGGGGGAAGAAAAGTTATGAACTCTACTATTTAATAGTGCACAAATCCTGGCCAGTGTCCCAGGGCCTGCTGTCATAGTGGCTCTGAGCCGTGCCACAGAGGGTACAACTGCTTTCCAATCGTGCCTTCTCGAGAGGAAGGAATCATTGCTCATTCAAAGAAGCCTCAAACAGGAAAGGCAGGGACCCAAACAGAAAAGATAAGTGAACAAAAAGGAAATGAGAACGTATGACTTCGCTCTGCAGAAAAAGCATCTATAATGATCTTCCTCAGAAAAATAAGGCAAGATAGTACTTCCATAAAATAAGAACGAGAAACAAGGAAAGGAAGCCTCCTGTCACCAAGGATAGTAAAATTCAAAAATAAGGTGGGGTAGATGAAAAATTCAAAGAATACGGATAAAGGTAAACATGTATATCTATTTATATTGAGTCTGGGGATGAGCTGGTGATCAATTGAGTCATAGATCTGAACAAAATAAGGTTAAAAGGAAGAAATTATTTATTCTAGGAAAATATAGACCACCAAATAGGTAAGGAAATCACAGTATTTGATATATTCACCCATGACTAATATTTATATAGTTATAGCTATGTTGTCGCTGAATAGTTATCTAATAAAAATAGGGTGATATGTAATATTTTTGATGGTACTGAAGTTTGAACTTGAGTCTTCATGCTTGCTAAGAAGGTGCTCTTACCACTGAGCCATACCTCCAGATCTGATTTTTGCTAGTTTGGGTCTTCCTTCCTGTTGGGTTGCAAGGCTCCTGTGGTAGGCTTTCCATGTAGCTAGAATACCAGGTGTGCCACCATATTCAAGCCTTCATTGAGAAGGGATCTTGTAAAGTTTTCTGCCCAGTGTGGTCATAAACCATAAACCTCAAGATCTCAGCTTCCCAACTAGCTAGGGTTGCAGATGTGATGGCTCTACTTAGAGAGAGAGAGACAGAGACAGAGAGACAGAGACAGACAGAGAGACAGAGACAGACAGAGAGACAGAGACAGAGAGACAGAGACAGACAGAGAGGTGATAGTAGGGTATAAGACAGTCAAAATCTCACCTTTTCTTTTCTCCACAAAGGGCAGTTCGCCTCCCCCAAATTCCTCTGGTGATAGGTTTAGTAGTTGCACTGAAATTTAAACCCAACATTTACCATCTTACAACTCCATTATCATAAGCTATGTACCCGTTCCTTCTCCTTTGTGGCATATAACATAATGGTGGTCTAAGTCCACTTTAAAATGAACACTAAATCACGTTTTCCTTTGACTTCAAGGTGTTCAACAGGTCCACACCCTTTGCACACTCACATACGCACCAACTAGCCTTTCATATTTAAGCTAGGAACAATTATTTTGTGCAGCTCTTAAAATGTATTTATAAATAATCATGCATTCAAACATAGTAAGTCATTTAGGACTGTAATTAGTCATTGTCAAGCCCTGGCAAACAGCAGGATTCTAATTGGAAAGCAGTGTTTGCCCTACTTGGGCCTCAATGAAACTTTCCGAGATGGGCAGCATGTGCTTCTTAATCTGTTTTTCTAACAGCTAGTAGCAAGTCAATGAAGAGAGGCGGGTGGCTATGATAAATTAATATGCACACTGACAACTTAGAACCGTGCAATTGCTTGGGGAATTACTATGTGACTATATCCAAGTAATTATATGTTCTAAATGTTTTATCTCAATTTGTTAACATTGTTAACACCCCCAAAATGGAAATAAAAGAGAGGAAATGCAAATAGCATGTTATACCAACTTTATGTTGAACTTATTAAGAGGTTATCCTCTTAATAAGAATTTAATGAATTAAGAGGTTTGTTATGAATAAGCATCCTTACTACTTGTTAAGTATTTGTCACTGCAGACCTGTCATCGTCATTCTAATTATGATTAATACCTTATCTTGAATTCCATCTTCATTCACATTTCAGTGGCAAATCTAACTTCCATTATATGATCAAGGTTCATGAAAACAGGATGATTTGCCTATGACCTTATATTTTATTCATTTCGTACATTCATATTTAACAGATTTCTCTGAAATGAAAGTTAACCTTATGCATCTTTTAATTTTTAAAGTGCATTTTATCCTGAATACATTTTATAACTCTTTATACTGTTGAAAATCATGGTTATGTACTTAAGACAAATGAAAAATCATAACATTTTGATTATCCTGATGCATGTCCAGAAACAGCTACAGTGGGGCATTACTTTAAAATATTTGTTTTCAGTGAGCAGAGAAAGTTTAATTTTTTAAGGTTGCTAATGTTCTCAATAAAGAAGACACAGGCTTCTCCAGCTCAAAAAGTCATGCAATTTTTGTTATATTCCAAATGTGAAGTTTTGCAAGTATCAAGGGTCTTTTGCTGGGCTTATTTTGTAAGTAGTATAATAAGCATTCATATTACATAATATTATGTCAGCTATTTTCAGTTTCTAGTTCATTCTTTTCTATCTATCTATCTATCTATCTATCTATCTATCTATCTATCTATCTATCTATCTATCTATCTATCTATCTATCTATCTATCTATCTATCTATCT
>NW_012267256.1:4597752-4606635 GCF_000151885.1 Dipodomys ordii
CTATCTATCTATCTATCTATCTATCTATCTATCTATCTATCTATCTATCTATCTATCTATCTATCTATCTATCTATCTATCTATCTATCTATCTACCTATCTATCTATCTACCTAACTAACTATGTACCTAGCTAGCTAGCTTTGTACTTTTCTACTTACTTTTTCTTTCTTCTCTTTGGCTTACCCCTCATTTCCTCTTCTTTTAGGGTCTTTTTCCATCTTTTTTTATTCCCTTCTGTGCAGTTTTCCTTTGTCTCCCTTCCCTCTGGACACATTCTCCGTGTTCCTATTGTCCTTTCTCCTCTCCCACCCTTCACTTCTTTCTACCCCATTCAACTCCTTCAAGAAGGTTTTACTGTTTTCCACCTGCACAAAAAGTGAGCTAACTCCATCTTTAGATGTGAGTTTGTGGCTCTGAGAATCTTTGGTGATGTATGTTACCAAAGCTGTCACAAGCTCTGATAGGAGCCAAAAAGATAGTGTTTGTTCTCGTTCTACCCATCCTTATCAGAGAGAACCTCTGTGAAAACCGCAAGTGCCGCATTAATAAGCTCACTGGCTTCCTCATGAAAATTAAGCCAATTAGTTGTCAGCAACAATAATAATAATGAGAAAACAATGGACCCTCAGAAAACCAGATCATTTATCAAGCATGAAGTCCGCTCTCTTAAGGACTGGAGATCAGGGACAAGTTTCTTTACAGGGAAGAAGCGTCCTGGTCCCCAGAGTCACTGACTTCTCTCTTGTGTGTGGAAGGCTTCACGCAGAAGATCATCGAGGCGTTTGGAATAAGCCAGGTAGCATGAGGAAGTGCATGCAAATCAGAGAAATGAACCCTCTCCTGAGGTCTCACAAATCACTCAATTCTTGAAGCAATTAGCAGATCATCTATTTCCCCTTAAACCAGATGCATTTACATTTTCTTCATCATCTGAAGCATGTCCCCTCACTTTTCAGGTTCTCCATTATCAGCAGAGATAAGCACTCTGCACTTACCGTGGAATCCAGCTGAAGAAAGCCAAACACTTCTGGTGTGCAATATTCTAATGTTTTAAAGATCTGATGAGGGTTTTTTTCCCTTAAAAATATAACCATACAATAGACTACATTTTAATTACAATTTTCTCAGGGTACCTGGGGGAAGAAGGGTCATGTGTTTAAGAGTGTCGAATGTACTTTAAAATTACATCTTCTAGCAGGCTCCAGTACTGATTTAATAGGTCTGATCTTTTGAAATGAATCCTATATCATATTTATGACGATGTCTTAGTTTCGAATGAGGCCAAATCTAATGAGAGGCAGTTTCTTTGATGGGAGGGGCAATTACATCACTTGACCCAACACTCAGATCTCATCCCATTGACTGGTAGCTTTGGAGATAAATTTCATATCGGGTTTTCAGTTATCATTTGTGACTAGGCTAGAACTCACTCAATAATAATATAATATATAATTATAATATAATATATCATAATAATCAAGCAAAACAAAGATGAATTAGAAAATCAAAAACTAGAAACAAAACAGAAAACTTCACTAACCATCATTTTTCCACTTCCCTAAATACCACACCTGGCCTCTAAATTGAAGTCGGGAAAGCAAATTATATGGCAGACTTTGGATAGCATGGAAGGCTCTGTTTTCCAGTCTTCTACGAATCCCTTGTGCTAGGTATGCTGAAATGGGTGAAGGCAAAGAAAGTAGCCCTTGGCAAATGACACTGGAAGTAGATTAGGCAAGATATTAATAAAGATGAAAGCAAAATACCAACTTGACCTTTCAGGTTAACTCATAAATATAGGCATTATTCTTTCAATGTCAAAACCTTCCTAGTTATGTTTCTCTCTCTTTTTTCTATTTTTTCTCATTCAGGAAGAAATTGGACTTAATACCGTGGTAGTCTAGATCTCTGAATATTTAATAATTGAAAAATGAATAATGTAATTCTCCTGTTTAGTGAAAGGTAGTGCAATGCACAGTTCCAGCTTAGCTAAGTTGAAGCAATGGAAAGCTACTGGTACTGGTAAAATAGATACTGACTCATAAATAATGCTGAGACAACTGGCTAGGCAAATCTAAACTGAAAAAAATCTAAATTTTTACTTACTTCCTATTGTCATTATAATAAAGTCTAGATGAATGTGTTAGATCATGACAAGAAAAAATGTGATTTTTCCCTTGCTCTTAGGTACTGAGATTTGAAATTGGAGTTTTGAATCACCTGTTTTTAAAACATCTTTTTTTAAATGTGTGAAATTTTTAATAAAACTGTGGAAAATTTAAAATGATTGCCTATACTTTATCAAAATGCAACTAGACTTCAATTATCTATCTGCTTAGATAAACCTGCACAGCAAATTCCACTCACACTATTAACTTATGGAAGAAAAGGCTCGTTCTTATCTCCCATGCTGACTTCTGATATTAAAAATCTTGAAATGGGAGCTTTTAGTTGCTTGCTATGCCCCTAAAACCTGTATCAGCTTTTATCAAATACTTGACTATAAATAGCTATTTTTGATGCTAGCTATAGAAAGGATATTCAAATGTTGACCTGTCAGAAGATCAGGCTTCCAGACAGATTTCCAAAACATAGGTCAAAAAGAGTGTCATTTTCTTGGCTGTCTAGTTTGGGAATGCACTGAGGATGAACAAAGTATGAAATATTACAGTCAATAATTCAAAAATTTAAGGACCAGGTATGGGGGCACACTCCTGTAATTCCAGCTACTGAGGAAGCAGAGATCTGGAGGATCACAGTTAGAGGCTAGCATGTGCAAGGTGTTAGTAAGGCCACTATCTCAACAAATAAGCTGTCTTGCCTTATGGAGGGATGTGTACGGGAAAACCAGCTATGAGGGAAACCTAGTCCAAAGCTAGCCTTGGACAAAAGGTGTGAAAATAACTAAAACAATCGACCAATAATAACTAAAAACATCGGAAAAACATCTAAAGCAAAAACCTGCTGGGGTAGGGCTCGGTTGGTACAGTGCATGCCAACAAACAGGAAGTCCTGAGTTCAAACCCTACTGCAGCTGTATATGTATATGTATATGTCTGTCTGTCTGTCTATCTATCTATCTATCTATCTATCTATCTATCTATCTATCTATCTATCTATCTATCTATCTATCTATCTGTCTATCTATCTATCTATTTATCTATCTGTCTGTCTGTCTGTCTGTCTGTCTGTCTACCTGTCTATCTACATCTCTCTCTCTCTCTCTATCTATCTGTTTTCCCAAAACTTATCTAAATTATATTTGAAGAGGTGTCATAAAGATCCTAGGAAAGAATGAACTGATGGTTCAATCCATCACCTGATTCTTGGCTCGTATGCATAGGCTGCAAAAGAAAGTAATGGTAAAAAAAATTAGAATTTTTCATTTTAACATTCAAATTTTAGACGTCTATCTCAGAATTTTTATAAAAAAAATGACACCAGCTAAAGACAGTGAAGTTAAACGGTAACTTTGCAAGTTGGTTACTAAAACTTGAACGTGGGATTTTTTTTTGAGAAAAATCATAGTTTCTATGTGCCCAGGTTGCATATTGAGTTGCTTAGCTAACTATCTGACATGGTATAATGTACAAAGAAAAGAGGTTTATTCGGCTTATGAGCTGGTGACTGATAGCATAGCGCTTTGACTGACCAGGGATCTCTGGCAAGATGGAACCTGCTACTTGAGGAAGAGGTATGTATGTGAACAAGGAAGGAAGGCCAAGGAAGACTGAAACTTATGAAGAACAGCACTCCTGAGCACCTGAGCCACGCTGCCAGACCAGCACGAAGCCCTCCGAACACAGCCACCACCCTTGAAAGAGCTGAGGCTTCAACTGAATTCTTTTTTTTTCTTTTTTTGGTGCTTTTTTATTTTATTTTTTATTTTTTAAGACAAGATTTCACTATGTAGCCCCCAGACTAGCCTTGAACACAACCTTCATGCTTTATCCAGCTAAGTGCCTAGATTATAGGTATGTGCTCTCGTGCCCAGCTAACCAAAATTTGGGTGAGTATTTCATTGTATTTCATCATACATTGTCTACATACACCAACTCGTCATATTATACATGTCTGGATGTTTTGTGAATAGTCATCTACCAAGTAAAATTCTAGGTAATGAGACATGATGAAGAACAATTATCTATTCAACCCTGCTTTCAAATTCCTGATCCACAAACTGATGGATTATAATGCAATGGTTACTTTTTTTTTGAGTTACTACGTTTTCCATAGTTTAATATGTGATAATAGATAATTCAAATGCTTTTATGGCCTTCATTTAAATTCAGCTTCATTTGGCCACATGTTTGTTTCTCTCATCCCTATTCTCACTCTCTCTCTCACTCTCTGTCTCTGTCTGTCTCTCTGTCTCTCTCTGTCTCTCTGTCTCTGTCTCTGTCTCTGTCTCTCCCTGACTCACTTAAAACAGCCTGCGGATATCAAGACTTTACTTCACTAGATACTTGAGCATGAATTTACCATTTCTATTCCCCAGATACTTGGCTGACACAATACTATTATCGAATATATCATTTGCATTTGCTTTCACCAGTTATATCAATAACATCTTTGTATTCATTTTAGAAAAGAAATTCCAGAATCCAGTCAAGGATGATGTGCAATAGTTAATTGTTCTTTGGTCTTGTTTATATTGATTACAATAAGTTCTGCCTTTTGCCTTCTGGTATTTTTGGGGAGCCTAGACCGGTTACCTTGTTGAATGAGTTTGTTATTTTTCATGACTCTGTTAGGTTTCAGGCAAAGTACTTCATAGGTTACTCATAGTGTGTACTTTCCTTTGCATTACTGGGAAACACATATCATGTCAGTCTGTCACGTGATTGACAGTGCTGTTTGATCACATGATTAAAGTTTTAAACATGGAATGATCATTGAGAATATACATATTTCATTGTTGAGTTAACGAGATGCTGTGTCTTGCTGTTTTTAGTCAGTTGGAACAGTCTAGAAATGTTTGATAGCTCCTGCTGTTTAACGGTATTTCTCAATTCTTCTGTACACTTGTTGATTTATTATTTAATGTATTCCAGTTGTATATAATAAACAAGTGTAGTACTATATAATAGATTGATCTGCTTCTCTGTCAGCTCTGTCGGGTGTTTGTTTGTTTAGACAAGGTTTCTTTGTGTTGTCCAGACTTGTCTCAAACTCTTGAGGTCTAATGATCTTCCTCCCTCATCTACCTAAATGCCTAGTACTGCTACTACCTTGATCATTCTATCAGTTCCTGGAGCTGTGTTGTGGGCTTATCTATATTATTCTTATCTTCTTGAAGAATACATTATTTTATCATTATGAAATAGTTCTTCGTATCTCTGGTAATTTCCATTGTTTGAAAGTCTAATAAGTCAGTCCTTTCTTTCACTTAATATTCAGCATTCTTTTTTCTGTGATTTAATTTTCAACTTGTCTAAGTTATTTGAAGTGAGTTTCTTGTATTCAGTCTATAGTTGAGTCATGTTCTTTAATCAATCTGTCAATCAGCATCTTTATGATGCATATACATTTAATAAAAGTACTGATATTTTAAAGCTTATCTGATGTTTTGAGTTTTCCTTTATTGTCTAGTTTTTGTTTTTCAGGTTTAATTTTTTAAATTATGTAAACTTTTTAAAGAATTCCATTTTGATTTTTCTGTAATGCTTTGAATATATTTTGTGTAGCTTTTAATGGTTACTCTATATTCTGTTATTTATATATACATATGCATATAACTGTATATATAAATACATTATTATACATCACAATGTATTGGTAGTGTCTTGTTGCAGTTTGGGTGAAATATAAAACTTTACCTTTCTTTGCATCTCTACTTGCCCCCAATAATAGGCTTTTGTGTATTATACACTTACGCATGTGGAGGAACTATTCAAAAAAGTATAAGTGTATATTTATACTAAATGTATATGGAGTAATTATTTAGTATTTCTTCAAACTACATTAGAAGTTTTATTTCAACTACAATTTAGAAAACTCAAGAGGAAGAAAAAACTTATCTTTACTTCTGCCTTTTTTTTAATACCATTTCTCTTTTTCTTTACTGATGTTCCTTCTTTGATTTTTCTCTTCTAACTCTTTAGATAATATCCATTAGCAAATTGTCTTCCGGTAGGTTTATTGCTGTCAGATGTTCTTAATTTTTCTTCCTCTGAAAATGTCTTGATTTCTCTCAACACTCTTGAAGGATATATTTACTAGGTATAGGTTTCTGGACTAGCAGGTCTTTTCTCTCACAGCTAAAATATGTTTCTTGCCTTTCTGGTTCTTAATGAGAAATATGCTGAGCTTCTAATAGATTTTCATTGTTAATACACTGTTTTTCTTTCTTCAGTTGTTTCCAAAATTTTCTTTTCCTGTCTTCTGTTTTTAGAAGTGTAATTGTAATCTGCCTTGATTTGGATTTCATTTTGTCGTTCACTTAAATTCTTGAATCTGCACACCTATGACTAATGTCAAAGTTGTGAATGTCTGTACTGTTATTTACTCTCATTCTCTTACAGAATCCTGATGGTATGATGATATTTTTGCTTTGTGTTGGGGTCTGTTCAGGCCTTGTTTTCGTTCAAATGGTCAGTTCTGGGGATTGAACCCAGGCCTCACACACTTAGGCAACTACCACTGGAGCCAAATCCTCAGTCCTTGAGAGTCTAACTTGCCCCGGCTTTTCTTGAATTTGTGGTTCTCATGCCTCTGCTTTCTGAGTTGCTGGGACTGCAGGCATGTATCAGCATGCCTGACTCATCAGGTTTTAAGTCTAGTCTCTCTTCGTTCCTCAGAGAAATCCTACTATTATTTCTATAATTGTGGCGTTCACTGATTTCCCCCCTTTGTTTCCTTCATTATGATACTGAGCTCATCTGCTGAGTCTCAGTGATGATATTTTCATTTCTAAAACTTGCTATTTGATCCTTCTTTACAGGGTCTATTTCTTCAATGAAGCTATTTAATCATTGGCTTAAGCATTTATAATTATATGTCTGTTGGCATCTACTGAACGTGTGCTTTTCAGTACTGAGGTATGAACTTGCGCTTGCTAAGCAAATACTCTACCATTTGAACCATTCCTCAAGCCCATTTTCATCTAGTTTTTGGCTCAGGCCAGTCTGGATTATAATCCTCCAATTTATACCTCCTGGGTAGCAGTTAGGTTATTAGTTGAGAAGAGGTCTTGTTGAATTTTTGGTCAGGCTGTCCTTGAAACATGATGATCTTGATCTCTACCTCCAGAGTAGCTAGGATTAAATGTTTGAGCCACTGCATGGTCTTTTTTCATATAATTTGAGATCTTCCTTATCCTTGATGTGATCATTGATTTTTCAGCTGAGATGTGAACATTTTCTTATCATCTTATGAGATTTGAGACTCCATCCAGATCTTATTTAAGCCCTCTGTTTTAGCTATCTGGCTTTCTCTGGCACTATTTAGTCGGGCTGGGAGGGTGCTCTGTCTCATTGCTGTTGCGTAAAGGTAAAAGGTCATTTCCACTTTGCTGATGCCTTTTTTTAAATTTTTATTTTATTGTATAGATGCTGTACAGAGGGGTTACATTTACCTGAGTAAGTACATTTCTTGTTGAACACTGGTTATACCTTAGTTGAGAGGCTCCCTTGTTATCACTGAGTGAAGGTGGAGTTCTGGCTTTCCAAGTGGTCTCCATCTCTACTAAATGAGGATTGCCTTAGTTTGCTGGACAATGATGAGGTCCTAACTCCTCATTCATGACTTCTAACACCACTCCACTAGAGAGAAAACTGTTTCCTTACGACTGGAATAGGAAGTACAAGCCAAAGCTCCAAGCACGGTCTCCGCTGACACAGCAGAAGGATGAGGAAGTCCTTGTCAATTAGTGTGGTCAGAAACTCCACCGCTGTGTCTGATCTCCTCTGACACTGTCATGAAAGGGGGCTGAGGTACCTTGTTACCGCCTGTCAGGGGTGGAAGTTTAGGCTTCTCATTTCGTCTTGGCTGGTGGGGATGAGCATGTGTCACAGTGTTGTCTTTGGAACTTGGTTGGGTAGAATGGTTGTTGACTAAACGTTTTTTCATCTTGCTGCACTGTCCTTTCTCTACTCCTTGGCTAAAGACAGTTGGATTTGGTGAGGCTTTTACTTTTGTCTAGGCCTGTTGGTGTTTCTGAATCATGGGCTTCTGCAGCTCAGAATCTGGGACGAATGAGGCAGAAAAAAGCCATGGAACTTACCACTGTGTCATTCCTTGGGTCCCAAGATCCCTCACCAGACTATCTTCTCCTGTCCACCCTCCAGAGGCTTATGTTCATTTATAATGCCAGCGTGACAGTGGGAGGAATAGGGAAAGAATGTTTACGCTTATTCCCGGATGTAGAAGAGCCCTGGCACTTGCTTGTTCTAAGTCTATTGAGATGATTTTTATTTTTTGACTTTTTGATATACTATTTGAGTTGTTAGCACATTTCTGCTCCTTAATAGATTCTAAAATAAATGCATAATGGTAGCTTACAGTAATATTTAGACTGTTTTAAAAAGAAGCCGAGAATATTATTTTTTTCATTTATCCACCACCATCCATTTAAAAGGATGATTATTACACACAAAATAACTTATATGAGCATTATTTCCCCCTTCCAACATGGCATATATTTTAAAGAAGATTACTCATTATCAGATTCTCACATACAGTGAAGCTCATTTCTTCTCTTTTCCCTATTGAATTTAGAAGAACAGTGACCAGTATTCTAATATTTGGTTCCTGTTTGAAATCCTCATTAAGAAGGAAGCCTGGTATTTGAAGATGCTCATGGCAAAAGTCTTAAAGTTCTTGTTTTGTTTTGTGTGTGTGTGTGTGTGTGTGGTGTGTGGTGTGTGTGTGTGTGTGTGTG
>NW_012267256.1:4610805-4616151 GCF_000151885.1 Dipodomys ordii
CTGCAATGCTTGGTAAGAAATGTACGCATTATCCTGCCCATGTAATTGTAACCCCTCTGTACAGTATGTTCACAAATAAAATAAAATAAATTTTAAAAAAAGAAAGATTTTTTTAAAAAAGAAAGGGTATCTTGTTGGAAAGAAGAAAGCTGAATTGTTCTTATTTACACACCACATGACTTTGTGTATGGAAAACCTCAAAGGCTTCACCAAGAAAATATTGGAACTAAGACATGAACTCCGCCGGGGCAGCAGTGGCTGATGCCTATATTCCTAGCTACACATGAGGCTGAAATTTGAGGATCCTGGGCAGGAAAGACTTGTTATCTCCAATGAAGCAGAGAAACAAACAAACACAAGTGGAGCTGTGGCTCAAGTGGTAGAGTGCTAGCCTTGAGCACAAAAGCTAAGGGACAGCGCCTAGGCTGTGAGTTCAAGCTGGAGGATCAGTACACCACACACACACACACACACACACACACACACACACACACACACGGATGATATCTAGGTATAAATTTAATTAAAGTGGCAGAAGAGCTCTACAATGAAGACTACTGAGCACTGATGAAAGAAATCAAAGATGATATAAATAAATAAATGGATTCTTGTGTTTGTGGATTGGGAAAGATATTTGCGCACCTGATAAGGAGTTCAGATCTAAACCATATAAAGGACTCAAACAGCTCAATTAAAAAAAATCCCAAATAATCTAATTATGAAATGGGCTGAAAAATCAAAGTAGACATTTCTCCAAAGCAGACATAAAATTGGATAATACATATGTGAAAAGTATACAGCCTCACTGACTATGAGGGAAATGGAAATCAAGCCACAAGAAGATACCGTGGCCCCTTACATAGGAGCGTCACACCTTAAGAAGAAAAACAAAAATGCCAGCAAGGACACTCAAAGAGTGATTTTGTTTATTTATTTATTTAGTGCTGGGCCTAGTCCTGGAGCTTGAACTCAGGGCCTGGGCCTTGTCTTGAGCTTTTGTTTTTCTTCTCAAGGCTAGAACCACTTGAGCCACAGCTCCACTTCTCTTTTTTGGCGATTAATTAATTGGAGATAAGAGTCTCACATGCTTTCCTGCCCTGGATGGATTGGACCTGAGATCCTCAGAGCTCGGCCTCCTGAGGAGCTAGGATGGCATTTATGAGCCACCAACACCCAGCAAGAAAAACAATTCTCGGTAGCTACCCGGGAGGCACTCCAAGGGCCAGGGCTCTGAATGTACTTTGCACATTTCGACAGGCCTACATACACAAGCACATCACCCATCGCCCTAGCAGCCTTCCACCAATGAATGATGAGAATCAGATGGGAAATCGTCCAGAATGCTTTGGCCCTCTGGGAGAATACCTCGGGGGTTTTCCCAGTGCCCACAAGGGACACTGAACCCAGTATTAGCAGCTTTCCCTTCCTTTTCTTCATCATTACCTATGATAGTTACCACAAAGAACAAACGAATTTACAGGTCATATAACCAGCATCAATGAAAATGTGCCAAACCTGCCTTGCATGGCTTGTCTGTGTAACTGTATGTAACCTACCCCCAGGAAAACCCATCCTACCCTGAGCCCGGGCCTGTTTTCCTACTTCTCCGGTGGTAGGAAGGGGACCTCAAATGGCTGTAATAAAGTTCCTTGCTCCTTTAACTGGGGGTCTTGGAGTCTCTTTTGGATCCTGGGTATTATAGCTTCCAACTACGATGCTTCAGATCTCAGTCTCTGAGTAACTAGGATTACGGACATGAGACACAGATGCCTAGCTCTGCTGTTTTCTGTTTTGTTTTTTAATTTATTTTTCTCACATATCATTTCCTACAAATATCTCTATATTTACCAAATACTGAATTGATTGACAAGACTATTGGCAAAAGAGGGCAAAAAAAAAGGAGAAAAAAAAAAAGAAAGTGAAAACAACTTCAATAAATTTGTATTAAAAGTGTTGCAAGATGTTTTCAGAATCTTAAAAAAAATCAAGGATGAAGCAATTTTGCTTTCACAATTGAATTGGATTTGTTTTTCAGTTTCGTCTAGTCATTATAAATTGGCCTTATATATTTGGAGAAGCTCTGACAGAGGTGTAATCTTGAGTGTCCCCAAAGATTTGGTCTATTAGGATGTTCCTTAATCTTCATAAGGAGGGGCCTAACGGGAGGTTCTTAGGTCTTTGGAGGTGTGCCCTTGACGGACATTGTGAGACCCTAATCTGCTCCTCCTTCTATTGACTTTCTGGCTGTGACAGAAGCAATTTTGTTGTGTCACAGACTCACAGCAACAGGGTCAACAACAGGGCTATAGACCGGAATATCCAAAACGTATCTTTTCTTTTAATAATGATTACCTCATGTCTTTTGTTAAAGTAGGGGAAAACTAACACAAGCGTCATTCTGTTTTCAGTGCGTGAGACGCTGAAAGCCGCCATCGTCAGCTCCCACTTCGTGATAAGAGTCCCAGGCATTTTATCAACATAGTACATCTTTGCTTAACCATTCCCTAGGAAGGAATGCTTATGTGTTCCCCAATTTTAATGACAAATCATGCCTCAATATACATTTATATTCACCTATTTGTTTGAGTTTACCTGAATATACAGGCATCTGTGTTGATAGGTATAAATTTCTACAAGTCCAGCCCAAATGTTTCTTTCTGAGGTTTCCTTGACCATACCATTTCTACGAGAAAAAAGAGAAAATGGAATTTCACATGAAAAGATCCACTATTTATTCAGGTTCTAGAGGGAAGAGACAATCCCTTCTTTCCTTGTCCTGAAACTTATCTTCAGCAAATCTTGTTGGAAGAACACACAACCATCTTCCTCTTACAGAAGAAGTTTTGGAGTGTTCCAAACAGGTGTATGGGAGGAGCTTGGGAGTCTATGGAGGAGCAGCAACTCCGTCACCCTCTTCTCCAATAGTGTTACCATCGCATGGTCTCCAACCTGTGTTTCCTCGGTTCTATGTACAAGTAGCCTATAGATGATAGAAAATGAAAGGGGAGAGTAGGACTCCCCGTTAACTGTTTATATGGAAACAGAGCTGAGGAAATACATTTGCTTTGTTCACAAGGATGTGACAGGAACCTTTAATTTAGAGCCATGAATGGCTGAACAGCCTCAGAGATGAGAGGCCCCTCACCTTATTAAGAGATTCTTTAATGTCGCTGATTGGGATCCATTCAACACTGCTGTGTGTGCCGCCCTGGGCTGAATTCTATTTCAGAATGAATACTCTTAATGTAGATCCTATTATGTTCCATAAGGCAGTGTAAATCTTTTCCTTGGAAAACATGCCAGCCACTATATTAACCAATTTGGACATACACAGCAGAAGGCACAATTTGACTTCAAGTAATTAATTTGCAATTAGTCAGCTAAGAGAGTGTGCAGATGAATTCACATGTGCAAATATATTTGCCTTCCAAATTCAGCCTCATGTCCTGTATAGATGGTGCTTGCCTGCTCATAGGGAAAAGACGAATCTTTAAAATTTATACGTCCCTGTTTTGTTTTGTTTTTCCCTTAAACTCCAAAGCAGCTTGTCTGTCTGTCTGTCTGTCTGTCTATCTGTCTGTCTATCATTTATTTATTTTTGTGCTGGTTCTGTGGCTTGAACATGAGGGCTGGGCATTGTGCCTTAGCTTTTTGTCACTCAAGGCTAGCTTTCTACAACTTGAGCTCCAGCTCCACTTCTGGCTTTTGGGTGATTAATTAGAGGTAAAACGAGTCTCAGGAACTTTCCCACTAGGGCTGGCTTTGAAATAAAACCCTCAGATCTCAGCCTTCTGAGTAGCTAGGATGACAGGCATGCACCACTGGCACCCAGCTACAATTTGTGTTTGTAGAAATTGAAAAATAAACTTGTATTTATGACTAGTTTTGAGAGTGGGTAGCCATGTTGGAGCCCCATATTTCTTGAAGTATTTGCTGTTCTTGTATAGCAGAGCAGAAGAGCTCTGCATCCTGATTGTCAACTTTGTGAAGATAGGCTTGAGATGACTCAGACTGAGTACTACATGTGGCTTGGCTGGTTATTTGCCATTAGAGCTACTGGAGGACAAATATTTATCCTGTGAGAAGCACCTGTGACTTTAATAATGCCCAGGAACTGGCACTGGTGCCTTGCATCTGTAAGCCTAAGCACTTAGGAGGCAGAGATATGAAGAGTTCAGTGTGAAGCCAGCCTGGGCAGGAAAGCCCAGGAGACTCTTATCTCCAATCAACACTAGAAAGTCAGAGGTAGCATTAGTCTTGAGCAAAAAAGCTCAGGGACAGCACCCAGGGCCTAAGTTCAAGTCCCAGGATCAGCACGGATGATGATGATGATGATGATGGTGATGATGATGGTGATGATGGTGATGATGATGATGATGGTGATGATGATGACACCCTAAGGAATATGTATGTTCTATCTGAGCCACACATCCAGCCCAGACATGGTTGAGCCGAACCCCACAAACATGGGAGAATTTATTTCCATTATTTGCTCAGAGGGACCATTCATAATTGCACGGTGTAAGCCTGCTTTTAGGATGCAAAACAGAAGACAATGAAAATGCTACCCTGGTGAGGGAATTAGGGCAGCGGCACTCAAACATATCAATTAACTGGGCCTCTTTTCCCAGCTCCCCTTTTCTATTCGGAGAGGTTCAGTCTGGTGACATCAAAGACAGGATTATGCAAGAAGATAAAAACTTGATCTAATGTCCACGTTTGAAGCCATGAAACTCCTCTCCGTGGCAAAAAAAAAAAAAAGCCAACCCTCTTCGTAACCCATACACACAAAACCAGGGTCCAGGTGCAAAGGGACTGGGGGCAGGCAGAGGAAGGGGAGGCTGCAGACTGGCCCAGCTTCCCCAAGCTGCAGGAAAAACTAAGAGTTAAAGCCCTGCCTGGCCCAAAGTGCTAATAGATTGTTTGTAGGCTTGGGCTGGCTTTGTCCTGCAAATTAATATGTTAAGTCTTTCTTTTCAGCCCTTGTGATGTTGGGATGAGTTCTTTAATGATATTTTAAGTAGGTTTTTTGCTCTCCACAAAGCCTAGAACAGATTCCTGTTTTTTGTTTGTTATGGGAAAGAAGAGTGATCTCTAACTCCAACACCATTAACAAATATTTCCTTTCATGTTGTTTGTCTATCAAATTTCCTGCCTGTAATGAACTATAGTATCCCTGCCTATTCTGTACCATAAGGAATGAAACACTATAATCACATTAAAACAATACCGGCAGATGCAGATGACTGAGGATGTGTTTTGCTTAATATAATTTTTTTCCAGGTCTATCCATTTCCTTACAAATGACTTCTTCTTCTCCTTCTCCTTCTCCTTCTCCTTCTCCTT
>NW_012267256.1:4616414-4638193 GCF_000151885.1 Dipodomys ordii
TCCTCCTCCTCCTCCTCCTCCTTCTTCTTCTTCTTCTTCTTCTTCATGTTGCTAGTCATGGGGCCTGAACTCAGGGCCTGGGTACTGTCCCTGAACTCTTCAGCTCAAGGCTAGTGCTTTACCACTTGAGCCACAGCGCCACTTCCAGCTTTTTCTGCTTATGTGGTACCGAGGAATCAAACCCAGGGCCTCATGCGTGCAAGGCAAGCGCTCTACCACTGAGCCACCTTCCCAGTCCAATATTCTTCTTCTTAATGGATGAGCAAAATTCCTCTATGTACATATAGTCTACCTGTCCTTTTGTATGCATACAATATATATAGCATATATGATATATAGTATAAATATATCTAATGTAATACACACATATATACTAAGTAAATATATGCTATACATATGTGTGTGTGTGTGTATATATATATATATATATATAAACATATTTATACTAAAATATGGTATAGCAGGGGATGATTCCCATGGTGTAACTCTTGTAAACAACTAACTTACAGTTTAACAAAATGAATACTAGGAGCAGAAGGGCTAAAGTCAAAGGGCGGAGAGTAGATGAATAGAGAGGGTGGGTGGGAAAATATGGGCAAAATATTCAATGTGCATAGGTGACAATGAAAGCAGACTGAGGGCATGGGTGCGTTGGGAGAGAGACGGAAGGCTGACGCTCCCGATGCATTGTACTCACAAACGGCTGTGGTCCCTGGAAACCCCTTTCTACAATTCCTTCAAAGTGATTTTTTAAAGAGAAAAAAATAATATTCAGAATTATGTCTGATTGTAGTTTTAGTTTGGAATGGGGGGAAGAATTTTTCAGGAGGAAATTATACTGTAATTGGAAGGCGTGAGCTAACTTTGGGAGTCACAGAAATGGTTAGAGAGAAACACAAAGTTTGGTTTTCTTTTTAAAAAAATAAATAAATATATGCAACTTCATTGCCTGGCATTGCAGCCAGGAAGATTTCTTTTCAAAACTCTGCAAAGCTCCAGGCCCATGACTTTTAAAGTCTTTAGTCTTTTAAGCACTGAATCAGCATTCAAGTGGCTGGTTGGTCCCCAAAGGGGCAAATGAAGTGTCCCAGCCTAGATCAGAACTGTTTGACCCTGAAAAGCCTCCAGTAGCGTGCAAGGCGGACAGCATTAGGGCCATGCAGAGCCCTAGGCCACCACTGCGGCTCTGGATTACGCCTTTGCCTCTGCTTTCTCCTATTTTGTGCGCTTGCATTGAAAACACGAGACGGTTTACAACGTGGGGTAGACAGCAGGTGTTACAATGCTGTCTGATACAGTTGCTCGTTTAGGTTGGACAACCATGAAACGTTCCTGGTCCCTCCCTGTGCTATTAGATTTGGGAGGGCTGGCACCCCCTGGTATCTATGTTGTTACCTGCCTAACGGGCTCTCACCCAAGGCCATGCAGTACACCTAGCAGTGAGTCAAGTTAGCACAGAAGCAGCCCATCAGGCGAGGGAGGCCTGCTCACCACACCAATGGCAGGACCCACTGAGACACCCAAACCTGCCTGACAGCAAAATGGGGGCAGGAGCCACAAAGGACACGGAGAGAACTGGGAAGGGAGACAAAGGCACGAATTCTTTCATGTCACACCCTTATAAGAAACAGAATGGAAGGGCTGGGAAGGTGGCTCAAGTGGTAAAGCGCTAGCCTTGAGCTGAAGAGCTGAGGGACAGCGCCCAGGCCCAGAGTTCAGGCCCCATGACCGGCAAACATTACATAGGTGTAGAGCCTAGGAAGTGTTTAAGAACATAAGAAGTGTTTATGAGAGTGTGGGAAAGGTTAATAGAATAGTGGGAAAGGGTTATAAAGCCTTAAAAATATAAGTAGTATAAGAATAAGTAGAAATAAAGAGAATAAGTACAACTCTGCTACTTCACAGATTTTCACCTATCCCAGGGGTCTCTGGAATGCAACTCTTATGAAGGGTGAGGGATCACTGTAGTCTTCTCCTTTTGTATGGTAAGAGTTATCTCTAAATATGAGGTCCCCTCCCCCAGGTGGCCATTCACATCTGGACTTCTGACGGTGTCTACCAGGTGATGGAGTCTGTAGACATCACAGACAACGTCTACAGACTGTCAGGACTTCTCTTGGGCAGTAGTGTAGGAATTTAATCCACTCATTAAAAATGTAAAAGACCTCTTAAGGAAAGTTTTGTACGCGCAAGATTGAGAATTTTGTGATCCTTAGATTAAAAGGGTTGAATAAAAGCACAGACGAGATTGCCTTTTCATTTAACTGCTTACAGAAACTGTAAGAAAGCAGTTCTAAAAGAATCTGAAGAACATCAACCCCAGTGCAATATCCTTTTTGTATAGTAAGGTTTCACAACAAACTCTTTCCTTTCAGTCCTGGTGGACTGAAAAGCTCATGTCCTGACTCATCAAGTGGTTTTCATGTTGCTATTCAATGAGATCAATTAAAGGCCAGTTGTCAATGCTACTTTTCTTTTGTCTGTCATTTAAAGTATTTATTTTGTAGTACTGGGGCTTGTTTGGCTTTTTTGCTTACAATTGGTGCTTTACCATTTGAGTCAAACTTTCACTTCTGGCTTCTTGCAGATTAATTGGAGAGAACGGTCTTATTGATATATCTGCCAAGGGATAGCTTCAAAGTAAGATTCTCAGATTTTAGTATCCATATAGCTAGGGTAACAGGCATGAGCTACCAGAGCGTGCTGAGTCTCTAGTACTATGGTTGTTGATGTTATTGTCGTTATTATTAGCTTTCCTTTCATCTCCTAGGCTGGAAGATTGCCTTGGCCTTCGGAATAAGGTGTTTTTACTCACCGGGGAAACAGGTGTGTAACGCTTAGAATTTACCAGACACCCTTTCTCCAAATGGAATGCAAAAGACCAATGCTGGAGGTAAATGTGAGGTCTTGCACTGGCTTGGAGACGGATAGGTACCTAGAAAAATTCCTTCTAGATGAAATATGAATGTGGATTTTCTTCTTTAGAAAGCTACCTTGCCCCAGGGCTTCAGGTGCGTCTGCCGCTCAGGTCAACCGGTATTTGCAAACGTTAGAGGGTTTGAAACTGAGATCCAGTTTTTAAAAGCATACGGCCTTCTGGCCAGTGATTGGGCGAAGTTGAATTGTTGACCAAGTATCACTTGGTTCTCTGCTGAGTGGACCACAGCCCAGGGAAAAGACTACACAAGCTCCTAACATGAGCTTCATAGGAACAGGGACATTTTGGGTCCCAAAGGAGCCTTCTGATCTTTTGATGGCTACATTATATTAAGGCTTTTTTGGAAAGGTGTGAAGTCTGAATAGATAGATGAAGTCCCCAAAATGTGAATGGGAAATACTGAGGAATTGCACCGGTCGCCCAGGTGCTTTTGTCTGGTGCAATTTGTTCTGTATGCCACACAAAAATGTGGCTTTCATTTCCAAATGACAAGCGTAATAGAGTGCTTTGTGGAAAAACAGCCACGTTATTGATGGCACTGTCTTGGGTCTCTCTGAAGCGTCGTAGTTATCAAGTTGAACATACTTGATGCTGAGAGAAAAAGGAACAATGCTCTTAAAGCCAGACGTTGGGGAGAGGTGCCGACTCTGAACGTGATAAACTTCTTGACACTATTTCCATTTTAGCCTGCCTCCAAAAGATCAGACCATCAGAGCTCAGGATGTAATGCAAACTAGTAATATGGTCTTGTTCCTCAAGGAGTCTGCCAAGCCATAGGAAGTTAAGAAACCCACCAGAGAAACAAGTAGACCCACATGCTCACCCTTTCAGGGCATTTTCTATATGTAATTCTTAGCCCATGGTAGAAACCCAAGAGGTGTTATCTGAGCAGGAGTCTAAACCGTTCATCTGCCTAGCCCAAGCCCACGCCTCACAGACATCATCAGGAGTTAATCTGGTCTCTCTACAATAACAGCCTACCATTACTGTATCACTGTGAATTAAGTCTTGAGGACTTGCTACTTCTTCTCACTACCCAGAGTTCGGTGTTATTTTTGCTCATCTTTCTCCTTTCTCCTGTCGCTCTATCCATTTTTCTCCCCAGTCACCATCCTTCCTTTCGTTTGGGGTGCACTAGCATATATAAGAATGCTGCTGCCTGTGGACAATTCTTGTCTCAGAGAGACTGATGGTTAATGGGAGATAAGAATCTCACAGCCTTTTCTACTCAGGCTGGCTTTGAACTGCGATCCTCAAATCTCAGTCTCCTGGGTAGTTAGAATTATAGGCATGAGCCACAGGTACCCGGCTTAATCTTTCTTTCTTCTTTAAAAAAATTATTTTATTATAAAAATGTTGTACAGGGGAGTTACAGTTACACGAATAAGGTAATGAGTGCATTTCTTGTTGGACATTGTTACACCTCCTTTTTTTTCTCCTACCATCCCTTCTCTCCCCCACGTCCCCAACTTCCCCCCAGAAGTTGTAAGTTTATTTCCAACATAGTGTGTGATTATCATTGTTGCAATGGGTCATCCTGTGTCCTTGTTTCAGTGTTTTGTTATTCCCCTTGCCCAATTAGATAAGTGTATATACAAGATGCAGGTTACCAAAATCAAGTACAGTGACAGCAGGGATATACCATAGGGGGAAGAACATACAAAAAATGTCACCACCCCATTTTTTAGGAAGTCAAGTTAGCCAGACCCAAAGAAATATAAGTCCCATGGTTTCCCTTATTTGCAACAATTAGTATATGTCTAGGATAATCTTATCAAATGAGCAGAAAAGCTCAAAAGCTATGTCCAAGCTGGGCGCCCATGGCTCACGCCTGTAATCCAAGCTACTCAGAAGCCTGAGATCTGGGGATCATGGTTCAAAGCCAGCCTGGGCAGGAAAAGTCCGTGAGACCCTTATCTCCAATAAACCACCAGAAAACCGGAAGTGGCACTGTGGCTCAAGTAGTAGAGTGCTAGCCTTGAACTGAAGAGCTGAGGGACAACGCCCAGGCCCAGAGTTCAAGCCCCAAGACCGACTAGAAAAAAAAAAAAAGCTATGTACATATGACCATATAAGATGATGCTAAACAAAATGAACCCCAAGATATGGACACAAGAGGTTTTTCTTTGTGGTTTTAACTTTATTTCTTAATTAAGCATTGAGTTCCTGCTGAAGGTGAAGCATTGCTGGTGACAAGCAGACCTGTTCTTGCCACTGTGAACTCAGAGACTAGAACAAATAATGTGTAGATTTCTACTGAGGCAATTGCATTGCCAACCATTTGAAATAGGGTATACGGAAGATGCAGGCTAGAGAAGTGCTAAACACACAGCAACCCTAATGAGCCAGTCAGTGATAGCTAAAGTGGCACCCATGGGCTCGAATCTCAGGCAGAAGATACTTACATCCTGGGCCCATTATCCCAGCTGGCCATCTGAATCATGAAGAGACGATACAGTCACCAAATGGAAACCTAACATGATACTACCATCCAAGGCGGTACCCAAGGCGGTAGGTACCCTGATGGAGACTGAGAAGGAAGAGTTAACGAGGTGGAAGGAAAGCTAGGAGTTGGTGAGATCCATAAAGTCAGTGTGGGAGGGGGCCATCGTAGGATCAAATATGGTGGAATCTGAGACAAAGCAGAGAAGACAGAGATTGAAGCATTCTTGTTTTGACTTAAAGGCAGAAGACTCAGATATGCTAAAATGATGACAGGAAGGAGTCAGTACGAAGGGAGACATTACTGATAAAGAAGAGAGGCTCAGATGGCTGGGGGAAGCACTCAGGGAGGAAAGGATGTCGAGTTTCAAATGATGGGCAATGTCCTCTCTCCGGTCATGTCCAAGAACGTGGAGATCCAGGAAGTGTAACTTGAGAGATGTCACAGATTGCCAAGGTCCAGCCGGAATGGCACGATCTTGTAACTCCAGCTACTTGGGAGGCTGGAGCAGGATAATAGCAAACTTTAATCTAGCCTATGGAACTTAGGGATACTCTGTCTCAAAAACCATAAAGGGAGGCTTGGGGTATAACTCAGAGGGAAAGTGCCTTGGCTAGCATGCTCAAGATTTGGGGTTCAGTCTCCAATGCCAGAGCGAGACAGACAGACAGACACACAGAAAGACACAGAGAGAGAGACACAGAGATTTGGATAGGAAAAGGTAAACAGCAAGGCTGAGATAAAGTTCAAAGATAGAGATTATGCCATGCTTGCTAATAAAAACAAGATATTTACATTTAGGGGCCATCGAATTTGATGTAGTACATAAATATTCTCTTCCTTGTCTTTTTTTTACCATATTATTTTAGAGAGACAGTGTAGAATTATGGTTAAACCATGCAGTTCACAATAGCCTTTCTAAATTTTGACGCAGCCATTTATAAGCTATCGGAGATTGAAAAAGTTATTTAGCAAAAAAAAGAAAGAAAGAAAAAGTTATTTAGCTCCTCTGTCTCCACATTCTTGTAGGGCTATTATCTGCTTTCTAATGGCTTGTGAAAATTAAAGGAGTTATATACAAAACACTTAGAACAGTGCCCCATCCCTCTGAAAAATAAACTATTAATTTTTGGAAAAGCTATAGAGCTTAGAGTTATTTGTCAAACCAAGAAATAAAGAAGTAAAGACAGAATCCCTAGCTAATTACAAAGAGTGCAAAAAATAACCTCAGGTTTGTCCCCTGATATTTTTTCCACTTAATGAATACTTATTTATATCTGACTTAATCAGATATAAATTTAAATCTGTAAGACTCACCAGTTTGCTCAAGTTGCTATAAATGATCAGAGCCACAGCAAGAACTAAACAAACAGAAATCAGAAACGTTGCACACGTAGCCCTTGGCTGCACCTGTTTCCCACAGTGCGCTTCTCACAGCGCGCTCTGCCTGTCAGAACTCCACCTTGGGTTTTAATCAGTTCTTGTCAAGCATCCTTTAGAAAATCTCCCCACACCATCTATGGGACTTTTATCATCCTACATTTGGTGCTCAGATCTTGGTGGTTTTTTTTTTTTGGTTGATAAGCAAAAATTAAAAAGAGCAAGAAATTTCCTGAGACTTCACAGCTGTGCATGTAAAAAAAAACAAACCCCAAAACCAAAAAACAACCAAACAAGATCTGGGGGAGGGGGAGGGGGGAACAACAAACCAAACTAAACGAAAATCCTCAATATAATTTATGCTCTACGACTTCCCCCTGGATCTGGGTTTTCTGAAAGTCTCAGATGGAGTGTGTGTGTGTGTGTGTGTGTGTGTGTGTGTGTGTGCGCGCACACACGTGTGCACTAATTTCATCCTCCTTAGTAAAAGCACCTACTCCTGGGAGCTCAGAGGTCCTGCTGGTTGGGGAATTGTCTTTGCCACCAGGGAGAGCAACATCTCAGTAAAACCTCATTTAGCTGTGAAGACAGCTGTAAGCCTTTTAAATTCATAAGTAAAATTAAATTACAGAATTCTGTAGGTTTGATGGTACCCTAAGATTCCCCAAGAGCAGAGCTAATCCTTGAGTTCAAAAGTAGCCAGTGCCAGTGTTCCATCTAGGATGGATTATTCCCTGAACTGCCACAGAGGAGTGCTGGATTAGACTTAATCAAATAAGACAAAACTGAATCCATTGGTAACGAAGCCTGGTACCAAAGCATGAGACATAAAGTAGACAATGAAATGCACAACGGAAGTAATTTGCCAGGTAATTTGTGTTTCAAACAGTGTCTTATGGAACAATAAAAAAGACTTTAAATTTTAGTCAACCATCTTCCACCTTGCCTTCTTCCCTCCCTCCCTCCCTCCCTCCCTCCCTCTCTCTCTCTTTCTTTCTTTCTTTCTTTCTTTCTTTCTTTCTTTCTTTCTTTCTCCCTCTCTCTTTCCTTCCTTCCTTCCTTCCTTTTCTTTCTTTCTTTGTTTTCTTTCTTTCTTTCTTTTCTCACTCTCACACACTCTCCCTCTTTTGGTGGTCTTAGATTGAATTTAGTGCCTGTCATTCATTAGACAGTCACTACCATAGAACCACACCTCTAGCCTGAGAGTCAATAATTTTAACAAAAAACCTCTCTGCTTTCAGGAGGGCAGTTTGGACCATTTGGGGGTCTGGCCGTGCTGTAGCATATAGTCTGTAGCAGGTGATCCTAGGGCTGTCATTGCTGACCTTTTCTAGGCAGTCGCTCATTTTACCATTCCTGCATTTCTCTATTATTGGGAACAATAATCAGTGTGCTCTGCTTTAACTCAGACATATCAATTTCTTTACATAATGGAGACTCAGGGAATATGAATATTCAATCTGAATTATTAACTTGTATTTCAGGAAAACAACTTGTGGCAAATCAAACACCCCATGTCTGTTGTTAGAAAGGATATTTGGGGAAAAAACCATTTGGCATTCAGAACATTTTCCCTGTAAGATACCAGTAGAAAATGGAGCTTTCTCTTAACTTTTAGGTGAGCAGACTGGAATTACTAAGCATATAAATTCCTTAAAAATAACATAGCTTCTCAGCCAAGCACTGGTGGCTCATGCATGGGTATTGACAATGAGGTGCTATTTCAAAAAAATAATAGTAAGAATAAAAACAAATTGTTTTTCTCCTGTTAGTCTACCCATTGTCAGTTTATTTCATAGTCTCAGTGCAAAACTTTGAGCAGGTAGAAATTTCTTCTTGTCTTCCCCAAACATTGAAAGTTACGTTATTTCCGTGCAGTGGGAAATCTGGGCAGAATAAATATAAATAAACAATAATAGTATAAATATTAACATGTGACTCATCTGGCTTGGGAGGCAGAATAATGACCTTTCCAGACGTTTACAGATTAATCCTAGAAGTGGGTAAGTGTTCATGGATAGGCAAAACAGATTTTCCTGCCACAGAGAACTTATCCTGGAGGTTCCAATCCTTTGCTTAGGTGTCCTTATAAGATGGAGACGGAGGATTTGAGGGAGAAAGAAATCTTTTCCTGACCCATCGGCAGGTTCCGGTGAGATCCTTGATTGGAGAGGATCATGCAAATATAGTCAACACATGTTATGCGACAGGAGAGGGGTCCAAAGAAACGGATCCAGAAGAACGTATACATTTCTCAGCTTCATTTTAACAAAGAATAAAGAGTTGTGCAGCAGTATAATTGAGTGGACAAAAGTCGGGTCTAAGCGTCAGACACTAGGAGGAACCTTGCAAGGCCTGTTGGTTGACATTTTTGTCATGTCTAGGTCTTGACGGCTTTTCTCCGGGTGGGATTGGAGGCGTCGTGATCTGTGTGTGGAGAAGGAGAGGCAGCTGGCAGTGGAGGAGCTGAGCGCTATCTTCCTGCTTTTGCTGTTTCCTCCTATGTGAAGGTGGCAAAGATAGCATGGGAGATGCAGCTGCAGAAGCGGAGGTGAGGCGAGGCGAGGAGGTAGCAGCATTGGAAGCGGCAGCAAGGGGCCACAGCCAAAACCATGGGGGCCACTAGAAGCTGAGCAAGAGAAGGAAGTGGACCCCCCCTTCAAAACAAGCCAGCCCCACGTGCAATAGAAGCCTGGAAAAACCCCATGTGAAGTCTGACCCAAGGTGGATGTGTGTGCTGTAGCCTTCCTAGAGAAACCCTGATTAGATCACAGCACAGCGCGGCTCCCCTTTTGGGTTCTTTTTTCCATGTCCGTGGCATTCCTGTTTGCATAGGTGAAGTCCCTGATGAGCGTGGAGAAGTAGCATCGCTCTTTCCTAAACGCAGAATGGCGATGGTCACAGACGCCTCCCGTTCTATGGGCATCACCGTCGCAAGCTAGTATGGGAAACACTCAGGGGTCTGCAAAGACTGTTCACTCTTTAGAATAAGATGAATATGGGCTCTGGGACGGAGTGGAGCACGTAGGTACTTCACGTCGCAATGGTTTTGTGAGATGAGCAGAGCAGCATTTTGGTCCCAGTTCAGCTCCCCAAACGCACAGCGCATGCTATAGAAGTGCTGGATAGCTGGGTGCTGGTGACACACCTGTAATCCTAGCTACATAGGAGGCTGAGACCTGAGGCTCAAGGTTCAAACCCATCCTGGGCAGGAAAGTCTGTCAACTCCAGTTAAACTCCAAAAGCAGAAAGTTGATCTGTGACTCGAGTGGTAGAGTGCCAGCCTTGAGCAAAAAGGCTAAGCCACAGTATGAAGCCTTGAGTTATAGTTCCAGTATTGGTATACAGAAGAGTACTTAATAAACATGGAACTCATGTTTGTAATAAAGAAACCAAAGCTGAGAGCTTGTACCTGTCCTAGTATTAGTCAGACAGAAACAGCCTTGCAGATTCCAGAACTTAAGTCTTTCAATTTATTGTGTAGGAGACAAGAAAGAAAGAAAGAAAGAAAGAAAGAAAGAAAGAAAGAAAGAGAGAGAAGGAAAGAAAGAGAGAGAGAAGGAAAGAAGGAAAGAAGGAAAGAAAGAAGAAAGGAAGAAAGGAAGGAAGGAAGGAAGAAAGGAAGGAAAGAGGGAAGGAAGGAAGGGAGGGAGAGAGGGGAGAGAAAGAAAGCTCATATACAACCAATGGAAATAGCTATGCAGCATCTTCGTTGAATAATAGAAAATCAAAAGACAGAGGTTTATCAGAGATGCATATTTATTGGTACTATCATTGCTAGTGGACATGAAAATGGATTAAACACCAGCATCATATACATTAAACAAAACCAGTATCATATTATCATCCCTGGATGTTGATTGTTCATTGTGGAAAGAAGAAACAGTTTGGTAATGTGTCTATAGGACATTTGCATTTTCTTTTTCCCTTCTTGGTAGAAAGTGAGAGTAAGGCTACCTTTGCTTCATGAAGTTGTGGTCAAGTACCTTTTTCTAGACTTCTAGATTTCACTTTTCCTTCCTGGTGATTTAATACACAGCTAGCCCATCTCAGGTTGATACATATGTAAATTAACACAATCGTTTCCACTGGTGATGGGAAAGGTTATGTTAAAATGTGGGCAATGCTCTTTCCAACTCTAGTCACAGCAAAGGTTGGAGGAAGGAGCAAGGAAAGCATCTTGGAGCTTGCTCCCTAGTGGAGACCCATTTCTGAATCCATAAAGTCTAGGGTCCCACAGAAGCCTATAATCATTCCGGAAAGCAGGGAATGAAATTTAGGCAAATATTGCTTTTCTTTCTTCTTCAGTGGTCTCAATACAAACTGGTTGAAATGTAACCATAGTTCCAAGAGAAAGGAAGCGAATGTTTGTTGGGCTAGAAATTATTTGCCCCATTTTGTTTATAGGTGAACAAGCTGAGAAAGAGGCCCAGGAACGCAATGATGAGAGACATACATAGCATTCAAGTTAAGAGCTGGGGCTTCAGTTCTAGGGTCTTGTGTTCCAATTCTGACAACCACTTGCTAACTGGGTGACTCTGTAAGGGAGACAAATGCTCTAGGCCTCAATTTCCTTACCCATAAAATGAGACTGAGATAGAATGTTCTACAATATACAGAGACTGCAACTACTCACTATATGATTACCATTGAAGTGGTTGAGGTGGTAAAGTTTAGAGATGATATTTGCATCTCACATCTTTCTTATTCTGCAGGTATGGGGAAACTTCCAGTTCGCATACCATACAAAGCCTGACAAATCACATGGCGCATGATAGCATAGACATGCATACTTCCCAAGCATCTGCCTGTGTTCATAGCGTTGTGTGGCTCACAAGTGATGTTATAAATATCCTAATGGCCCTTGGCAGTAAATAAGGAGTTCTATAGCCTTGTATGATGTTCACAGTGGCCAACATGTTTCACGGTGCAATGTCTAGAATTAAAAATTTCAAACCATCTTTCTGGTCAATTTAAATCTGTTATGAGCAAGCTGCCCACCTACTTATAATTGGGGCAGTGTTATATTTTAAATTGAGTGATATCAATGGCTCTAAGATTTTGGGATGAAGACTAAGTTGTCATATACATAGTTTTGTGTTGTAGGCCACAGAATGCATTCTAGGAAATACAGACTTGGGCAAGACAGAATCTTACTTGCCTATAGGAATCATCTTTGAAGAACAGCCTGAAGCTAATTCTGTTACACACACACGCACACACACACACACACACACACACACACACACACACACACACACACACACTGACTCCATGAGACACACTGTGGGAAATAGCAGGCAATAAGGGATGTGAAGATTTCCTTAAAGGTTGAGTCCATAGTCTTTTTCAATTCATGTTGGCAGAAGAGCTAGCAAGATGATGCATCCAGGTCAAGGCCCCCTGTAGTGTGGCTCTTACCACATGTTCAGAGAATGAAGGAAAGGGAAGCTAGTAAGAGAGCAGAGGTCATTGGAGAAAAATGGCAAAGTTCCATAGTTAGAGACAGAAGGAATCAAATAGGAGAGGGAGAGATTCTCCAAGTGCTCCAGGGTAATTGTAATTTGATGGAAGGTAGTTACTCATCCTCTTGGGTGAATCCATATGGATTTTCAATTACAGTGAATTTCGAGCGTTGCCCTCTTGCCAGAATGTATTGCAAAACTTCACTTAAATAATGTTCAACTCATTTTATGATTTTCCTTTTAATATGTCTTCAATAGTTTTGAAAATAGGCAAATGTACTTTCAAGTAAATCCATATAATGCCAAAATTAATTTTAGAGCCAGGAAATTGTTTCTATAAATACAGCTTTAAAGTCATCACACTGTTTGGAGAAGTTATAAGAAATATTACTTGGATCTAGTTTTTTTAAAAAGTATTGTCCAAAACAATTTCCTCTTTTCAGCTGGCTTCCTTTAGTGAATCAGAGTAATTTTAAGTGTGCTTTTTTTCAATCTGTCTCCAATTACTAAGAAATATTTCTCAACTGGTTTCTGAAAATATGAATTTCAATTTTGATTGTCAACATATTTGACTTTATTTATTGGCTACATTAAATCTAATTAGGTAGGCATTACATGCTCAGTTTTACAGATGTGAAAACTAAAGAACAGAGAAGTGAAGAGATCCTTTGAAGCTTTGGTCTTTGCAGGGAGAATCCAAAAGCTATATAATTCTTTGTACAACTACTTAATGACAATGAAATTTAAAAAAAAAAAAAAGCTTTGGAATACTGCGGCTTAGAACTTGCCTGCCCTGAAATAAAATCCTGGCTCCAGCACACACTAGATGCATGATCTTTACAACGCAGGTAAATCTCTCTCTTTTCAACCCATTTCAGCTAACTAGAATTTTGATATCTGATTTTTTCCCCTGAATTATCTAGGTATCAGCATATTGGATATTCATTAAATCAAGATGGTAGATTTAAAAAAAAAGATTATACTTTCTCTCCAACAAATGTTTACTCCGAATTTTCTCTGAAGCTGAATGCAGAGGTGTACATCTGTAGTTCCGGCTACTAGGGGACGGAGGTGGGAAGATTCCTTGCACTCCAAGATTGAGACGGGCCTGGGCAACGCAGTGAAACCTTTAAAAAAAAAAAGATCTGACCACGAGGCAGGCATAATTATATCAGACAATGGGAAAAGATGAAAAGATATCCCCAGTATTTAATACTTAGTACTTAGTTTCAGTAATACCAATGTCAAACCAACACAACTGTATGTAGCATGTCAGCTTAGTCTCTACCCTCCCTTCCCCCCGACCCCCCGCCCCGGTCAGTTGTGGGGCTTGAACTCAGGGCTTGGGCACTGTCCCTAAGCTTTATGCTCAAAGTCTCTTAGCACTTTGGGCCACAGATCCACTTCCAGTGTTCTGGTGATTAATTGGAGATGAGAGTGTCATGTATGGACTTTCCTGTCCAGGGTGGCTTTGAATGCCAACCCTCAGATCTCAGCCTTCGGAGTAGCTGGAGTTAGCCACACGAGCCCCCAGCGCTCAGCTGTCTCTCTCTTATTAGTATATAGTAGTTGTAAGGAGGGTTTCATTGTGCTGCTTTCACACATGCGTACAAGGTACCTGGCTCAACTTTGCTCTCTCATTCTTCATCTACTTTCCCCTGATTGAGGCACTTGTCAACAGGTTCATTGCTCTAGTTTCATACCGCATAAAGCGCTTTGACCATGTTGACCTTCCTTCCATCTCTGCTCTCCCTTTCCCGCCGACACCAACCTCCAACAGAGCTGCTTCATGCTCCTGCCTTCGTTATTGTTAGCGTGGAGTATCTGGACAAATGGCTACACATCATGATATCTCACACAGGCATATATTATATTTAACCCCCTCTATTGCTCTTTTCCTGTCCTACTAACCCCATTAAATAATAGTTGTCAGTGCAATGTAATGTATTTCAATGTGATCTACCTTCTGTCATTCTATTTATCTGCCTGCCTGCCTACTTACCTACCTGCCTACCTACCTACCTACCTCTTTTAGGTCTAGATTCTACGCATGCAACCTTTGTCCTTAACCTGGCTTATTTCATTAAACTAATGCTCTCCAGTTTCATCCACGTTTGTGCAGATGAGGAATTTCATTCTTTTTTATGACTTACTAGCATCACCTGGATCTCTGCCCTCTGAATGCATCTCGTGTGGACTCTGTAGTGCCCAAATGTGTCGGAAGCTCCTCCACTGGCTGTCTGGATGGTTAAGCATAAAGTATAAACTCTCTTTCAAAGCTGCCATTCTGAGTATTTGCTGCCCTCATTGGAAATGGTATGTGTGTTCCAATTTGAGCATTGTTTTTGAAGGTAATGCTCTTTGAAAGCTCAACGTTTGCCATCATCCCTCCCAGAGAAAAGCTCTGGCTTCCAGTCAGAGCAGCCTGTGTTGTTATTCCTGCCCTCCACAGGCTGTGACCACACGCAAGCCCCTCCCACCGCCTAGACTTCTCTTCTCTATGAAATGTAGATGATGCAAAAAAAAAAATTGAATTAAGGAGTTGTAACGTTACCTGAAATTTGGACTACAGAACACCTATCTTGTGGAAGCTGGATAAATAACAGCTTTAATTATGGTAAATAGGTACAAAATTTTCAATATACTTTTCATGTGAATGCAGAATTGTCCAAATTAGAAGCACTCTGTCTATTTCAATGTATTTGTCCCTTAGGGGAAATTTTCACCATTGGGTTCTTTTTGTTCCTTGGTTATTTAAAAAAGAGAGAGAGAGATTAAACAAAGAGGCCTCATTCTAAGGAACTGGGTCCTAGACCAGGCCCATCATGCTGAGACTGCAGAATCTATTTGCAAAAGACACAACTTTCCAACTTCTGTAAGCCAAATTCCAATAAAGACCTGTAGCAAGGACAGAAGTCATATCACTATGCATGTATGCTTTAACTGTATGTGCGTGTGCATGTGCGTGTGTGCGTGTGCATGTGCATGTGTACCGGTCCTGGGGCTTGAACTCAGGGCCTGGACAATGTCCCTGAGCTTTTTTTTTGGGGGGGGGTCCAGTCATGGGGCCTGAACTCTGGGCCTGGGCGCTGTCCCTCAGCTCTTCAGCTCAAGGCTAGCGTTCTACCACTTGAGCCACAGCACCACTTTCGTTCTACCACTTGAGCCACAGCACCACTTCCGGCTTTTTCTTTTTGCTTATGTGGTGCTGAGGAATCAAACCCAGGGCCTCTTGCATGCAAAGCAAGCGCTCTACCACTGAGCCACCTTCCCAGTCCCTCCCTGAGCTTTATTTTACTCAAGACACACTCGGCCACTTGAGCCACGGTTCCATTTCCAGCTTTCTTAAAAGCTTTCTTGCCCAAGCTGGCTTCAAACCTCCATCCTCAGATCTCAACCTCCTGATTAGCTAGGATTAGCAGACATAAGCCGGCAGTGTCTGACAACTTTTTTTTCTGAAGGAGTATGCTTGTGCTATTTGCAAAAGTGAAGACATTTTAAAGCATTTTCCTTGGCTCCTAAGTGTAACTATATCTGTGTGTGCACATATAATTGCGCACGACAGTGTGAGCCTTAACTCACCTTCAGGCTCACTTGCACTTACTGCGCTTACAGTTTCTCAGAGAAGACGGTCTCTGCTTCATACCATCAAGGTCACTGGGGAGAAATGTGTCCAAGCCCAGTCAGGAGACACAAACCATCCTGTTATTTCTATAGACAGAATTTAATACAATGGCGACTCCCTAGGTTTAAAGGGGGAAAAGAGAACTCCAGGGTATCACAGATTAGCAATTGATGAACGCAGTTTCCACTTCTAAGATACAGAATACAAAGGAAGGAAGTTGGAATGATTAGAAACTCAGAGCTGGACCTCAGGACCTCAGCAGGTACCTGCTGCTGAAGCTAAGGTCTCCAAGACAGAACATGGAAGAAGATAGAATCTTCAAAGGAAGGGAAAGCTTCCAACTGGTGAGCATGGGTTAAAAAAACACTGCTAAGGTCATCCTTCTAAGGAAGCACAAAAGCAGAAAGCAAGCCCCGGAGGTGACAAATAGGAAGGAGCAATCTCTCCTTCTTCTTCCACCTTAGCTTTCTTCTGCTAGAGCCTTGGGTTACCAAGATCTAATATATAACAGAAATGTTTGCAGAATCCCAGCCCCTGTAGCTTAGAACAGAATAGGAAGGCAAGGGAGCAGATAGAGACAAAACTAACCAATTAGAACATGTTACAGTGTCACCATAATTCCAGAAATCCAGTGTGGTGATAAATGCTTGCTGTATGGATGTGTGTGTGTGTGTGTGTGTGTGTGTGTGTGTATACTGTGTATACGGTGTAATGTTAGAATTTGTGGTTTGAAATCAGCCTGGGCAGGAAAGTCCACAAGACACTTATCTCTAATAAACTGCTCAGAAAAAAAAAAATCAAGTGGTGCCATGGCTCAAGTGGTAGATTACTAGCCTAGAGAAAAGGAAACTCAGGGATGGCACCAGGCCCAGAGTTCAAGCCCCACAGCCAACAATAACAAAAGAAGAAGAAGAAGAAAAAGGAAACCTTCCTTGCTTGGCGCATACAAATGATGCCATCTTGCTGTGATCCTGACTGGTGGAGGAGGGGCAAGGCAGCTCTCTGGGGTCTTTGTTATAGAAAACCTTCCTTACTCTATAAAGTGAACAGTGTGGGGATGCTGGAGCTAGATGCCATGGGTAAATGGGAGAAATACTACTTCTACTCCTTTGCCACGGACCAGAAATCCCCAGTCTTGGGATAAGACTGTATAAAATGCCATGATCTCTCAATAACCAAGGAGATTCTAAGTCTTCATCATACTTGTTTTGCTAGAATATATATCACTTACTATCTCAAGATCTTATAAATATTTGTCTCAGTGCTTCTGTTTTTTAAAAGTATATTTTAATTGACATATAATATTTGTACTTACATATGGGGTCCAGTATGATCATTGGATACATATATAAAATGTGTAATGATTAAATTGGAGCAAGTAGCATTCCACTTCTGCTGAATATTTCAGCAGATATTTCTGCAGAATGCTTCACATTACGTGTACTAGGTAACAAATGCTGTAGAACATTAATTCCTGATCTCTAACTGACTTTTAACTTCCCCTGACTTCCAGAAGTTACAATATGTTCAATTTTCTGACAGTATGCAACTTTGCAGGTACTCACAGGGGTTTTGCAGTTGTAAATAAATGATTTTGGTATAGTTAGGGAAGGAACAATAGCGATTTGTCAAATTAGAATAGTTTCTAAAAGCTGGGTGTGGTAGTGTATGCCTGTAACCCCAGCCCTTGGAAGGCCATTGGGGAATACTGGGTTTGAGGCCATCTTTGGCTATATAGTAAAGCTATGGCACATTACTACATAGCAATAGCTATCATAGCAGCTACAGTAGTTGAAGGAATAATAGGAGTAGTAACAATAGACAATTATTCCACGTATACTGGCTGGTTAGATTTTTGTCTAATCCTTTTCCTGATTGTAAAAGTTCTACATGATGGGTATAAACAATCAAAAACAATCTAGACCATATGACAACCAAGAAAATGACATCATCCAAAACCACCACCTACTACTATTGGTGTAATCTTCTTTAGTAATGTTCCTTTTCAACATATCTTATAAAGTTAAGATCATGTTGCCCATGATTTCTTAAGATTTCATAATCTTTTGGTACTATGAGTAAAATTTCATAAAACAGTACTTATAATGGCTGCACGCTATTTCACCGTATGCATATAGCATAATTTGTTTAAAGTTTGCTCTATGAGGATTAAGTTAAATCCTTAAAAGAAATTTCATTAAATTAAATGTCACAAAATCTCCATCTTGGGTGAGCACTTCGGGAAACTAATCCTTATCATTTTAGGCAATGAAGGCACTGACCTGTCTGAAAAACGTTTTTAAAAGATGAGCAATATTGTGTTTAGAGCATGACAACTTCAGGGCAGTATCACCAAAAAAGTCACAGGCATCAAAAAAATGATCTCTAGTTTAGAAACCAAAATAGTGATGTTAGATTAGGAATTTTGGATTTAAACAATATCTTTGTCAATATTAAGTACACGTTTCAGCTTCTCCTTTGCCCTTTCTTTCCCTGCCTCTCTCCCTCCCTGTCTCCTTCCCTCTCTCTCTCTTCTCCTTCCATTTTCCCTTCCTTCCTTCCTTCCTTCCTTCCCTCCCTCCCTCCCTTCTTCCTTCCTTCCTTCTTTCCTTCCTTTCTCTCTTTCTTTCCTTCCTTTCTTCCTTCCCTCCTTCCTTCCTTCTTTCCAACTTGCCTGCCTGCCTGCCTTTCTTCTTTCCTCTCCCCCTCCCTTCCTTCCCTCCCTTTCTCATGGATGAGTGTCACTGTTCCTTCATCCTTTCTGGAAAGGCTCCAGTTCCTCTGGAGCAGCACCACATCTCTCTAGCTCCTTTCTTTCTAAGCATCCCTCTGCCGTCACCATAAAAACACGCTGTCTGCGAAGGTGCTGACAGGACTGGCAGAGACTCAGATTGGAAAGCACATTCGAACGCATGTTTAAAATGATGCGGCAGTCACAGCTCTGTGACCTGCAAGTAAAGCTTTCTGTTCCGTGTGCGTAAAAGACCATGCTCCTTGTGGCAGGAAAGAACTATTTGAATCCAGCTGAACACAACTGAAGTGTCTTCTTCTTTAAATATGCTCATGAATTACTAAGTAACTCATGAGCTGAGTGTTCAATAATTCCATCAAATCCTTCTAAGTATAACATCCTCAGCAGAACTCTTTGGTCTATAGACATGTTACTGTCGCAATACAACTAGTTCTCAAATACGCCATATTCTCCTTACGGATATACATGTGTATCATGTGACTACGTGTAGATCATAAGAATATATTATGGATTAAGACTCAAAATTTGGAAGTCATGGACCAGGCTAAAATTCAATAAAATTACATTTGGATATGAGGAGGAAGGAGCAACATGTGGCTTGAATTTTCCCTAAAACACACAGGGGATCGTTAAAGAAGGAAAAGTACTTGGGACACAGTATGTCTGGAATTTTGCCAAACTCATACCATTTAAACAATAGTTAGAGAGGGAATCCAAAACCCAAGAAGATCTCTTCCATCTCAGCCCTCCCCCCACCCCAAGGGTATGAGGTAGCAGTTGAGCTTGGAAACATAATGTTTATGAAAATACTTCAATGAGCAACATGGTAATGTCAGCCTTGAGTAAACTGCTTTGCCCCCAGAATTCAATGAGTTCCCACTTGCACTTAGATCCCTACTCTACTATTAAACCTGTCCAACGAGGTGATCCCCAATTTGTTCAGCCATTTCTTTACTTTCCTATTCCACCCCAGGTCCCTGCAGAATTACAGAATTACTGGTTAGCAGTAATGCTATCCCGAGCAAGCCTCCAGACGAGGCTTTTATTGTTAGATACACTGGAGAAGGAGGATGCTTATTCAGCGGAGGATAGACTCTTCTACAATGTACCAGAACCCCTTCTCCCTCTCTTCCCCCTCCCTCTTTCTCTCTTTGTCAGGTGAATGGATTTTAAGGGCAATGGATGATTTTGATGACCCATGCTCTTCTCCTAAGGCATTCTATTTCCATACTCTTGTGGAATCCCTGTGTGAGTGCCAAGTCGGCAAATGTCACCTGTGAGTCCCGGGAGGAGGTGTGTTGATTGGCTAACATGCCCGCCTTCCCTGTGCAAAGATGCATGGAATTCGGCCTTGCCTCTTCCAGCTAACTGGCTCTGATCCCTGGGAATGCAACTAGTCCTCCTCCCTGGCTGGGTTAATGCCAGTCTACTTAAGGAGATCATTGGCCACAAGCCAGCCTGGCTGACAGGCTTCCTAATGCCAGATGCCAACAGTCCAGCCTTGTGGGAGGGCGGGTTCTTCTTGCCACCACGGTAGCAAACATGGCTTCGCTCTCCCTTAGCCTGTACAACTCATTTTCTGGGGACATAAAATCAAGCAGATCATCCCAAGTTGTTTTCTTTCTGCCTTTAAGGACATCTACCCTAAAACCTCACTGCGTTCTCCTGACCTCTCTCATCTTTCTGGAGGCTTCTGTTTATTCGGCTCCGTGGGCTGTGGGCTTTGCTAATATTCTGGCAACTAGGAACATCCCTGCAGGGTCATGCCACTAGTGATCTGCCCGGCAAGAGTGGGCGAGGCCGTAGGTTTGTAATCGCTTCTCTTTCTAGCTCATGTCCCAAACTAACTTTTCTTTCATTCCAGCCAGTAACAAGAGAACAACTAACTAACTACCTGTGCGGTCAGGTGGGGAAATAGACCGAGGTGAGAGTTAACCGCAGTGCAGTCCTTGACTTGCTACCGTTTCTCCAGCTTGGCTGGGTTTCAGTAGCTTCCGTTCTCTCCAGCACCATTCGTGCATTAGCCCGCTGACACCGCGTTGGAATAAGCACGGGGTGCACCTCTCCCGGTGCTGAACCGGCATGTTTGCACACAGAAGTATCAACATGTGATTTCAGTGAGCAGGAGGGGAATCTGGGCTTGGGATTGGGGCGCTGGGGCTTCTTCTTCTTGGCCAGGCAGGCTGCCTCACAATAGAGTTCTGGTTCAACGCCAGCCCTCCATCTCAGTTAAGACGGGTGTTTAGGGCACCAGAGGGCTTTGATTGGGGGCTCTGGGACCCCAACTTTGGCCTCAAGGCCCATCTTCCTTTATCCACAGGAACCCCACTCTTTTTGGTTTCCACAGGTTACCTTGCAGTTATTTTTTTTATTGGGGTGGGGGCACAGGATCCTCTTCCGAAAGGAAAGTTGAAAGAATCGTGTCTAATCTCTCTCTGCCTTGCTGTCTTTTTCTCCTTATTGCAAAAAGCTGGACCAAACAGCCCTGTTTGCCTTGCACGGAGGCAGAGAGAGACCCCAGCAGGGGTAAGGTGCTGGGGTCCCCCTCCTGGCTGGATCCAGCCCTCTAGGCTGTGCACCCACACATTGAGCCACCTGTCCTTTGGAAGTAGGACCTCAGGCACCCAAAGCACACTCTCAGGGAGGTGAGGAAGAAAGAGGGGACGCTCAGGAAGAAGCTCGTGGGAAGCCTGCGCTGGTGGCTCGTGCCTAGAAGCCTAGCTACCCAGGAAGCGGGTATCTAAGTATCCAGGCCCATACCATGAGTCCATGAGACTCTTCTCTCCAATTGACCACCCCAAAAGCCGGAAGTGGAACTGTGCCTCAAAGTGGTAGAGTGCTAGCCTTGAGTGGAAAAGCTCAGGGACAGAACCAGGCTGTGAGTTCAAGCCCCACAACAAAAGGAAGGAAGGAAGGAAGGAGAGGGAGGGAGAGAAGAAGGAAGAAGGAAGGGAGGGAGGAAGGAGAGGGAGGGAGAGAAGAAGGAAGGAAGAAGGAAGGGAGAGGGAGGGAGGGAAAGAAGGGAAGGAAAGAGGGAGGGAGAGAGGAAGGGAGGAAAGAGGGAGGGAGGAAAGAAAGAAAAGGAAGGAAGGAGAGGGAGGGAGAGAAGGAAGGAAGGAAGGGAGGGAAGAAGGGAGGAAGGGAGGAAAGAAGGAAGGAAGGGAGGGAGGGAGGGA
>NW_012267256.1:4642468-4643690 GCF_000151885.1 Dipodomys ordii
CGGCTGGCGGCGGCCGCCCGACCCGCACGCAGCCCAGCACCAGCCTGAAGCGTCTGCAGGCGTTTGAGCCCGGTCCGGAAGCCGCGGGGTTCAGGCGCACACACGCCCCCCTGGTCCTGGGGTCTCTCGGTTTCGTTCTCTGCAAAAACGAGGCCGGTGCGGGAGGACGTGGCGCGGGTGTCCGCAGTGGCATGTTTCGAGGCGCGCAGGGCCGTGGGGGGACGCGATCGCCGGGCTCGGCGGTGGCTGGCTGCCATCTCACGCGTGCCTCCCGAGGAGGCCTCGGACCCAGAGGCTGTAACCTCAGATCCCCCCACCAGGTGGGGGGGTGAGCACCCCGGCGGGAGCACGTGCGATCGGGGGCAGCGAGGGGGGCAGACGCATGCCCGAACCCTTACCCGGGAGCTGGGCCCCGGGGCGCAGCGTTGGTGCCGGGCCAGCGGCTCCTGAGAACAGGAGTCCGAGGAAGGGGTCTGGCGAGGCCCCCGGAGAGGAAAGAGTCCCCGACGAGGAGAAGGCTGTTTGTGCGCTCGTTCTGCGCCCCCGCTTCTCGCTTCCCGGCTCTCGGTGGGATTTTCCGCCCAAGTGAGCCCTTGTGAGGCGCGGCGCTGCGGCGGGGTGCGGGGACGCGGCCCGAGCAGCGCGGGGCCTCGCGAGGCGGGGCCGGCCTCCTTCTCCGGACCCGGGGAGAGTGAGCCAAGTCCGCGGGGCCCTGCACGCCCCGTCGCGTCGAAGCCGCCCCGGCCGAGGGCGTCCTTAGTCCAGGCGTCGGGAGGGCATCTCCCCCCACCCCGTTCCCAGAACCTCGGCGTCTCCTTCCTGGGAGCACCCCGACCGCTCCGCCCTGGACGGGGCCCGCGGGGGCGGCCGGGGCCGGGGACCGGGCGTGCGTCACACGCGGGCCGGTCACGCAAGCCCCGGGCTCCAAAGGTGGCCCGCCCCCCCCAATCCCCGGGACGCCACCGGGGCTCGGGAGCCTGGGGGCGCGCTGGGCGCCCTGGGGAGCAAAATGGAGTCACGGAGACTGAACCTAGCGCCGAGAGCCCCGCGCTCCCGCGCTCGGGGGCACTCCTCCGCCAGGGCAGAAAACGCGCCCGCGCTCCGGGGAAACCGAGGCGGCCTGGGACGCAATTGGGGCCAGGAGGCCGGGAGGCCGGGAGGCGCGGAGCCCCGCGCGCGCGCGATCGCGATCCCTGAGGAGGCGGAGGCGGTGGTGGCCGCC
>NW_012267256.1:4648422-4648991 GCF_000151885.1 Dipodomys ordii
CCCGCCCCCTCCGCCCCGCGACGCGGCCGCGCTGTCCGCCGCCCGTGACCGAGACCTTCCCAAAGCGGAGCTCCGCTGCCCCGCGGGCCTCGGGAAAGGGGCGCCGGGGAGGAGTGGAAGGAGTGCGGGTGGCTCGGGGAGCGGGTGGCCCGGGTGGCTCCGGCTCTGGCGTCGGTGGCTGGGTGGGAAGCTGGGGAGGAAGGAGCGGGGAAACGCGGGCGATCGCTGGGCGCCCAGGGCGTCGGGGGGGGGGTGGAGCGCGACCTCCTCGGACGTTCCGAAGTTCCGGGGCGCGGAGCCCCAAGACCCCGGGTCCCACCCGTGGGGAGACAAACAGCTGCACACAGGCACCGGGCTTCAGACAGACGCTTTAATGAAGACCTCGCGGGCAGAGGGGAGGGAGGGGCGGCCGGGGCGCGCGTGCGCGGGAGCCGCGGGGTGAAACCGCAGGGGCCCAGCCCCCCGCAGGGCAGGGCCCGCCCGTCCCTCCCGGCCTGTGTCCAAAGCTCGTTGCCAGTAAAGTGCTCTTCTCGGGGGGTCTCAGCCCCCGGCGTGAGCGCCGCGGCGGA
>NW_012267256.1:4658346-4686338 GCF_000151885.1 Dipodomys ordii
CATAAGGACGCTCTGTGGCGTTTACTGATGTTTAAAGCCTCCCTTTTAGGGCCACATAGACAACATGTGTGAAGTCTCCCATTGTGAAGAAACCTGATTAGACCATGTGAAAAGCCAAGTAGACAGGTGTGAACGGGAGTGTGAACAGGGGCCCTTGGTCAGCCCCTAGCTCTTGCAAGCATCCGCCCGAGCTACCAGATACAGCCAAGCGAACATTCTATCCAAATGAATCCAGCCCCAGTTGTACCTGACTGTAACTGTACACGAGACTCAAATCCAGACTCTCCCAGCCACACTGAGTTCATCTCCAGAGACAAGAGACCTAGCACGTCATTGCTGCTTAGACATTAAGCTCTGGCATGATTGATTATTCAACCGGAGCATATTTGGTTCAGTTTCTACTCTTTATCTACACTACTTTTTTTCCTCCTATGATATTTCTGCTACATTTGGACTCAATTGGACTATTGTGAATTAATACCAGGAAGCAATAGTCTTATTTTTAAATTGGTATACAATGGGGGGGGGATTTTATTGTGAGATTTCCACACATGTCAGCAATGCAACCCGTTCAATCTCCTCCTTTTCATTCTCCCTTACCCTGCTTCCCAAAGCAATGCCACCAGGCTTCATATTCTACTTCCACCCATCTCTCTCTCTCTAACACACACACACACACACACACACACACACACACACACACACACACACTAGTTATCTACCCAGTAGACTCTGTTTCTCTTTCCCTTCCCTAGCCCCTAGTGATCTATAGCTCTTATTGAAGGTTTTATGCTATTTTCATGTATAATAATTTTCATGTATAATAATTCAACCCCTATTTTTTCGCTTTCCCCTCCCACTATCCTCCTAAAGTAATCCCTTAGATTTATATCCTGTGTTTATCCATGTATGTATTATATATGCAGATATATAGATATGCTCATGCCCATAAATATGCATGTTTTTTACATCTAGCTTCTATATATGAGTAAAAACATATGATATCTTGTTTTCTGATTTGGCTTATTTCATTCAATATGTACTCCAAGTCTATACATTTTTCTGAAGATGACATGATTTCACTTTTCTTCGTGGCTGTGGCATATATATATATATATACATATATACATATATTTATATATAATTTTTCTTTGCAGCTGTGGCACAAAGCCTCCCTTTTAGGGCCACACTAGACAACATGTGTAAAATTTCCCATCGTGAAGAAGCTCAGTTTGATCATTCATCTGTTGTTGGACCCCTTGGCTGTTTTCATGGTTTAACTATTTATTATGGACAGTGATACAATAAGCATAGATGTACATGTGTCTTTCTGGTGTATTCTTTTTTTTTTTTTTGTGGGTGAACTCTGGGCCTGGGCGCTGTCCCTCAGCTCTTCAGCTCAAGGCGAGCGCTCTAGTACTTGAGCTACAGCGCCACTTCCTGTATTCTTTTACTCTCCCTTGAATGTGTATCCAAAGGTGGCATAATAGAGTCATAGGGGAGTTCTATTTTTATTTTTTTAAAGGAACCAGTGCCCAGTATTTAAGTAGTTATAATATTGATATTGGGGTAGGTGCTGGTGGCTCACACCTGTCATCCTAGCTACTCAGGAGGCAGGGATCTGAGGATCACGGTTCAAAGCCAGCCTGGGCATGAAAGTCCGTGAGACTCTTTAGCCAGTTAACCACCAGAAAACTGGAAGGGATTGTGTGCCAGAATGATTTGCAAAGAGAGAAGACATGGACATTCCTATGTAACTTTGCATTTCTGTTGAGGAAACTGGTAGAGGAATTGAGTTCTGAGAAAGTTCCAAGATCTTCTCCAAGACTGGCATTGGAGGCGATGTAGTCAGCCTTGGCCCTGTGCTGCAGAATCATTTTGGTCGTTTGTTTTTCAGTACTAGGTTTGAATTTAGGGTCTGCCTGGTATTTTCTAAAAAAGTGATGTTACCACTTGAGCACTACAGAAAGTAATTAAAGCAACAATAATAATACATAATATAATAATAACTATTATCATTATTATTGATATTGGTCCTGGGGTTTGAACTCAGGGCCTGGGCACTCTTCCCAAGATCTTTTGCTCAAGGCTAGTACTCTACAACTTGAGCCACAGTGCAGTTTCTGGATTTTTCTGAGTAGCTTATTACAGATAAGAGTCTCATGGACTGCACAGGCTGGCTTCAAACTTCAACCTCAGATCTCAGTCTCCTAAGTAGGTAGGATTACAGGCATGAGCCACTAGCCAGGCTAGAAAAAAAAATTTAAGCAAAATTTTATGGGACACAGTGTGTGTTGGCTCATGCCAGTATTTCTAGCTGCTCAAGAGCTAGAGAATAGGAAGATCATGGTTCAAGGCCAGCCCAATCATAAATTTTATCAATATCTCAATCTCAACCAACAAACCTGGTATAGGGTACACATGTGTTGTCATGGCTACAATGGGGAAATTTAGGTAGGAGACTAGGGTCTGAACTAATGCTAGGCAAAAACATGAGACCTATTGGAAAAATAACTAATGCAAAAAAAATGGACTGTAGGCATGGCTCAAGTGTAAGAGTGACTACCTAGAAAGTGTGGGCTGAGTTCAAACTGCAGTGCTCTAGTGCAATTATGTGCACTAAACCTGTTAGAAACATTTTCATGTCATTATTCTCTAGCCTGTATAACAACTATTTATATTGCACCTAGAAATGATTTAACTATATATAGAGATGAGCACAAGTCATGTAAAAGATACTATGCTTTTTATAGAAGAGATTTGAATATTTATGGATTTGAGTACCTTGAAGATTCAGGAGCCAACCCCCTTCAGATATGCAGGGATAAGTGCATCTGTGTCAAGAATTTTCTAACTTGGGTATCCAAAGAACAGGACCTCTATTAGAATGTCATTGTCAGTCATGTGAACTGTTTTCCTAATTTTTTTTTTTTTACTATAAAGGTGATGTAAGCCCTCTGTAAGCCCTCTGGCTTACAGTTACGTAAATCAGGTACTGAGTACATTTGTTTTTGAACAGTGTCAGTGTCACCCTCTCTCTTGTATTCTCCCAGCTTTTCCCTCCCAACTCCCCTCTGCACCAAGTTGTGTAGTTCATTTCCAACGTAGTGTCTAGTGGATATCACTGCTGAATTGGTTCACCCTTTGTCCCACTGTTTCTGTGTTTCCTTCTACCCAAAATCAGATAAACTTATATACAAGAACAAAAGGTACCTAAGTCAAATACAGCCACAAAAAGGGAAAAAAAGAACTGTAAAAACTAAAATAAAAAACCTCTTGTTTCCACTTCTTGGAGTTCATTTCAGTAAGCATCATTTTATATGATCGTATGCACATAGCTATTGAGCCCTTGTGATCCTCTCCTAAAAATATCTTCCTTTGGTCTCACTATGTGAGTGTTGAGTTCTATTTAATTATCATTCCAAGTGTAATTTTTGTCTTTTACTACTCATTGGGTTTACTTATAGATTTATAGGCGCATTCTAATGATTACAAATGAGAGAGATCATGCAAACTCTGTTTCTTTGGGTCGGGCTTACTTTGCTTAATATAATTTTTTCTAAGTCTTTCCATTATGTGTTGTTTTCTATGCTGGGGGTGGAGCCCCTAGCCTTGTGCATGCCAGAAATGCTGTATTACTGAATCATTATGTGAACTACTGCTTTAATTAACTTTTAAAAACATTGGTCAGCAAATGTATAGTTTCAGTTTGGGAGATTACAATTACATTAGAAAGTTTGCCAGGATAAAAATAGTGCATTTAAACTGCGACATTTCTAAGTACTGGTGATCAGGTAACATATTGTAGCTTTTCATAGAACCAATATATTCTATTCAGCTAATTTCTCTTTTCTAACTAGGTAAATAACTAACACTTCACAGTGTTTGCTTGTCACCTTCTATCACCTTGTCTTCAAGCATTGGATTTGTCACTGTAATTCATATGCAACTCTCGTTATGTATTTGATTTATTGTATTGACAAAAGCATGTTTGTTTTAGCAGCTTGTGTGGGTCTGCAGTATAGAACTCAGAGTGAAATTTCAGGAATATTCACGTGTTCATAGACATAACATCTCTTAGCTTGTTACTAAAGGAATGTCTTCTGCACATTAGCACACACTCTCCTCCTTGTTTTTCAGATGGGAAATCAGATAAAACCCCTGACCTTTATTAAGAATGGGCTTCATACCATTCAGGTGGATGGCTGCTATGGACTGAATTGTTTTCTCCTGACTCCTCCTTCTCTATGTGTAAGCCTAAGCACCGCTGAGTATTTCCTGTCTGAGTTCCTTTAGTGCAGACATGGACTTAGGCATCAGACCGATGTGGCTAGTACTCTACCACTTGAGCCAAGACTCTACTTCCTAATTTTTTGGTGATTAATTAGAGATAAGAGTCTAAAACACTTTCCTGCCTGGCTTGATTTTGAACCTCAAGCCTCAGATCTTAGGCCTCCTGAGGAGCTAGGATTATAGATGTAAGCATCAAGGTCCTGTAAGCTGGGCCCAGAAGCATCTAGATAATGTAAGCACAAATGTATTGTTGTTGTTGGTGGTGGTGGTCGTAGAGCTTGATATCAGGGCCTGAGTGCTGTTAGTTAACTGGAGAGAAAAGTCTCATGGACTTCCCTGCCTGGACTGGCTTCAAACCACTATCCTCACATCTCAGCCTCCTGAATAGCTAGGATTACAGGCATGAGCCACCGGTGCCCAGCCAGTGAATTCTTTTTTAAAAATTAGATAAAGGAACTCCCCTGGCTAAACTCTGTAGAGCATAGCTTTCCTTACTGTTCTATAAACATGAGCATTAAATTTAAAAAGCTCATGAAATAAAGACAGGTTTTATAATAGCCTTTCTTTTGTGTTGTCATTATTGTTTGATTCAAGATCTATTCACTAGCAATAGGGGAAATTAACTATTAATTAATCATGATGGCATTTCCCATCTTGGCTAGATGACTTGTAAATCTAATTTTGATGCATTAAAAAACCCCAACAAATCCAAGTAGAATTTTCTTTTGTTATATTAAAGTTAAAATGTATTCGTTCTTAGGTGTGGAAAGCTTACCTAAGAACAGCTGGCTCACATCTGTATTCCCAGCTACTCAAGAGGCTGAGAGCCAACAGATCTCAGCTCAAAGCCAATGCAAGCAGCAAAGTCTGCTAGACTCCATATCTTCAAAATAACCAGCAAGAAGCTGGGCTGGAGGCATAGTTGAGTGAAAGAGCATCGTGGTAAGCAAGCAAGCCAATCAGGTTGGAGGCCTGGCACCGGCAATATAAATAAATGAATGAAATGAAAAAAAAAATTAGGTTACAGCTATTGAAGCTTTAGATGCCGAATAATACTAGTTTATCACAAAAGTTACTTCCCAAGAATGCTATTCACAGCTGGATGGAGAGTACTGGGGACAGATGAGAGGTACAACACCTTACAAGTGGCCGGGGGTCGCAAAGGATTCGCTTTTGTGGTATTTGAATATTAGAACAAGCATCAGAAGCTGCTGAGGTAGGTGCAGATTTTAAGGAAAGAGGCAAAGCACAAAAGGGAAGACTTCTTCACCGTCGATTTCATTTCTTATCAATCTCCCAGAAGAAGTGCCAAGAAAACCCGGGGGTGGGGGAGGAATTCCCAAGGCAGTACAAGATCAACCTATTCTGGAATGACAGTAGGGGCAGAGTGTTTATATGATATTGAAACATTTACAGCTCAAAAAAGATAGTGATATTACAGAAGAAAAAGAAGAAAGACTGAATGAAGAAGGAAGACAACGTTCAGACAATGAAATAGAAAGATGGAGCTAGACACTGATGGCTCACACACCTGTGGTCCTCACAGATTACAGTCCAAAGCCAAGCCCAGACAGAGACGTGACTAAGACAGTCGTATCTCCAAGAAACCAGCAAAACAAATACACAAAATGAAGACAAAAAAAAAAAAAAACTAATCAAACCTGGTGGTGCAGTCAAATGGTGGAGTACTGGCCTTGAGCAAAAAAAGCAACAAGACTGCTTCAAGTCCTAGTATCAGCCCTCACATAAAAAACAAAGAAAAAAGGCAAAGGAAAGGAGACAAAGAAAAAGCGAAAAGAAAACCACAAAGAGCTGGGCACTGGTGGTTCACACCTGTCATCTTTGCTGCTCAGGAGGTTGAGATCTGAGGATCGTGATTCAAAGCCAGCCTGGGTAGGAAAGTCCACACATGGGACTCAAATCTCCAATAAACTACTCAAAAAAAGCCGGAAGCGGCACTGTGGCTCAAGTGGTAGAGCACTAGCCTTGAGCACAAAGAGGCTCAGGGACAGAGCCCAGGCCCTGACTTCAACCCTCAGGACTGGAAAAAAACAAAAACAAAACAAAAAACAAAGAATTAAGCATCAGAAAGATGTGAATGTTGAACTTACTTGAAGTCAGAACAGGTGGTAAGAAGAGAGGCATCTCTGAAGACACATTGCTTAACTTCCGGGTCAAATGCAAAAAAAAAAAAAAAAGTAGTTCAGAAAGACAGAATGTTCTGAAGTTTCTAAAGAAATCAGAGCTGTCATGCTCACACTAGGATTAGATGATGCAAAGATTGTTCCCATCATAGCTGCAAATGTTTTAACTGGGGTTTTAAATTTTTCTTCTAGATTTAAAATTCTCTACAGAACAAGAAAAGGAAGCTGATGATATAAAAGATAGTTTTCTGTTTTAAACAAAAGAGACTCATGAGAAAAAACATGACATCAAATAGAAGAGGCTATACCACTGAGACTACCAGCCAAGTAAGTGTACCCTTATCAATTCTCATGCCAGTGGACTGATCATCTGCCAATGGGTTGCATTTGGAAAGAAGCTGCCACATGCCTGAAGTTCAGAGATGATCTCTAGAAAGAAACAAAAAAAAGAAAAAAGAGAAGAAAAGAAAACCCACTGCTAGGCTCTGTGCTCCTCCTTAAATTATTTAATTTCAAGAATTATCCTTTCTACTGACGAGATATCCATCACACAATTTTACATGGTTAGTCAGGAATTACCCTGAAGTTCATTAAATCACATCTGGGGGAATTTAAGTGAACTCAAGTAAGCAAATTAAGTGCTGAGTTAATTAAGTTGTTAATTAGTTAATTAACTTATAGTTTTAAGTGATACCATTAACAACCTGACATGAATTTCAGTTTTACTTTCCTATATTTAGAAGATCCAAGGAACTGTAAAAGCTCCAGGGCCTTATTCTTTTCACAGAGTTTTGCACCAAATCCTTACTATTTCTAAGGATATTTTTATTATTTAGTGTTGAAGGCATTTTAAAATAATTTGTTTAATTAGTCTTTTTTTTTTGCTTCTATAAATCAGAAGATTCAGCCTTTGTTTTTATTTTCTTATGTAAAATACTTTTCAAAAAGAATATCTAGGTGAGATGGACATGAGAAAGAATTCATGGTGAGGTACAAAATCAGTTTGATGTGTGTCACATTTCCTGTTCTAGTTTGGCTTTTAAATATATCTCAGAAGCTTCACTGCCAGTCTGTAGCATTATTGGTGTGGGGTGGGCGCCTTTAGGGTCTATCAGAAAGAAGTTGTGCCATTGGAAGCATGATTTTGAAAGTATTTTGTGTGTGTGTGCCAATCCTGGGGCTTGAACCCAGGGTCTGGACGCTGTCCCTGAGCTCCTTTAGCTCAAGGCTAGTGCTCTGCCACTGGGGTCACAGCACCACTTCTGGTGTTTTCTGAGTAGTTGATTAGGGATAAGAGTCTCATGAACTTTTGTGCCCAAGCTGGCCTCAAACTTCAATCCTCAGACTTTGGCCTCCCTGAGTAGCTAGGATTAAGGCGTGAGCCACCAGTGCTTGGCACTGAAGAAGACTTTGTAACACTTGTTCCTTCCTTTCTCTGTTTGTTTCTTTTGTGTTTCCCAGCAAAAACAGGAGCATGAAGACTAAAGCCTCACCACGGGCTGAATGGCAACGAGGCCAAGAAATCATGAACCAAAAACCTGTGAAACTGTGAGCCAAATAAATCTTTCTTTTTTTCGTGGCTGTGGGGCTTGAACTCGGGGCCTAGGCACTGTCCCTGAGTTCCTTTGCTCAGGGCTAGCCCTCCACCACTTTGAACCACAGCGCCACTTTCAGGTTTTGAGTGGTTAATTGGAGATGAGTCTCACAGGGACTTTTCTGCCAAGGCTGGCTTTGAATTGCAATTCTCAGATTTCTTGAGTAGCTAGGATTACCTGCATGAGCCACCTGCACCTCACCAAAAGAAATCTTAATGATAACAAATTAATGCATTGCTATTTCAGGTATTTTGTCACCGCAGTGGGAAAACTAACTCTTTTGATGTGTGTAGTCCTGAAGGTCTTACAAAGGTAGATTCTAGTTATTTGCTGTAAAACAGCTCATCTCTACCCTTGTTGACTTAAAGTAGCAGCGATCATCCATGCATGTGGGAATCTGGTAGGGCTGAGTAGAGACGGTCCACGTGCCCTGCCCAGGCCTGGACATCCTCTTCTAAGTTGATTTGCTCAGCCTGGCTGGCAAGTTAGTACTGGCTTTTGGTTGGGAGCTCTTGCTCAGGGGGCTGTCCGGGAGGCTTTCTGTCCTCATCACGTCGGAAGAGCCTGGATAGATCTTTACCATCTGACCTCAGGATTTGCAGAATCTCACTTTTACAATACACTGGCACCAAAGCCAGTCCAAATTCCAAAGGGATTTCACCGCTCAGTGGGAAAAGTTGCAGAAATTTAAAAAAAAATAGTTCAGTTTGGGACGTTAAGGAAAGTATTAAACTCACCGAATGGGCTCGGATACGGAAGAAAGAGGCAGATTAAATTCTGATGGGTTTAAATGTCCAGTTCTGGAAACAGATGAGCATATATGTTTCTCCATAAATTCTCTATTCCTCATGACTTAACTTGGTTATTCCATTAGGAATTATGTGTACAGAATGAACACTTAGCGAAGGCGTTTTAGACAAAGGATTAGGACTGTACAGGGGTTTACTGTACTCAGAAGCAAGCTCTCCTGTGCCACTAGGGGGCAGACATTCTTCATCCAGCATGGTCATTCCCTGGCTCCTTTCCAGTTCCGAGTTCCATCAGTTAGCCCTTGCCCAGAGTATCTTAGAGAGGATAATGGCACAGGCCGGAGCCACGGATTGACCTGTCACTCGGGCCTCTGCAGGTTGGCCCATAGACACAGGATCTGGTAGGGACCCACAAGTCCCATGGATGGCCTCAGAAGCCCTTCTGTGTCATTCTGTCAATGCCTCATTAAGAACTACGTTATAGGGGCAGCAGATGACCTAGTGAGAGAGAGAACGTGCTTCCGCATCGCTGTGTTCGGGTCATTCGCACAGCACTTGGTGGTGTAACTAGACTCTGGCAGCAGAAGTTCAAGTTGACTGTGGTGTCACTACCTCCTAGCTATCACCGCAAGAAGTCACACAACCTTCTCGAGTGTCCACATGATCAATACTGTGTTCATGAAGATTACGCGGAAGAATGCCCACGAGGCATTATTACAGTTACACAGTCCCTAGCGCCTTTGAGTCCTGTACAACCATGTTTTGAAAAATACAAATACATCTATGCAGTCTACAAAAATCCCAGGTACAACTTTGTATTTAGGGCCACCTGGGGACGCGTGTTCTAAGCCACAGTGCTATCGCCCCTGCAGCTCCTGCTTGGTGACATGCAGACCGCCTTCCCACGCTTCCGCTCCAGCTTTGGCCGCCTGCAGCCAGGTTTGCAGTGCACACGTGGACAAGGGTCTAGACAGGAGAGTTTGCAAGACCCTTCGTGTTAGTTGGGTTTATCACAGTGGCTCACAGTTCCACAGGGTTCCATCCATTTGGCCACTCGTCCTTGGCAAAGCATCATGGCAGCAGCAGTTTGCAGGATGTAGGAACATCTTCTTCTGGTGGTGGACAGGAAGAGTGCCATCATTAAAGGCACGCCCCACCCCAGCCAGACTCCACTTCCACTGCCGCTTCTAACCTTCCCAACTGGAGATCAGTCCTTCCACTCACTCATGAACCTGTGGGGACTTTTTATATTCCAACCATAATGCCTTCTCACATCCTGAATCTCCTGGTGTAATTTCATTCCTCCCATCGATGTATTGCTTTAGAACTCAGCTCTCTTCTGGGAGACACACTGTGTGAGCAGCGATTGCTTTCCTCAGACCTGTCTTCTGGATCTAGGTTTGTATTTCTTTTCAGGAACTCAAACCTTGTACCTAAATATTGAAGCAAGAGGTTTTCTGTTTATTGTGATTTTTCTTGTTAAAAAACAAATACGGGTCTATTCAGGTTGAAAGAAGAACATCAGAATTTAAGATTTGACTGCTACAGACTTTTCTTTTAAAATCAACCTTGTTGAAGTACAATATCCATAACATAAAAACATACAGTTTAAAATGTGTAGCACACCAGGTGCCAGTGGCTCACATCTACAATCCTTGCTACTCAGGAGTCTGAGATCTGGGGATCTCGGTGTGAAGCCAGTCCTGGCAGGAAAGTCTGGGAGACTCTTATCTCCAATTAAATCACAGAAAAAGCCAGAAGAGGTGCTGTGAATCAAGTGGTAGAGCACTAGCCTTGAGCAAAAGGAGCTCAGGGATAGCACCCAGGCCCAGAGTTCAAGGCTCAGGACAAGAAAGAAAAAAAAAAGAAAACAAAGTATAGTACAATCAATATGGACCAATGTGTGTTGCTGTGTAATCAGGATGATGATGAAGTCTAGGGTCATCGCCCACAGGTGTCTTGAGCCTATTTGAAGTGCCTTGTGTCCTACGTTTGTGTTCCATTAGCAGGGAGCAGGTGGTAGGTTCTGTCCTTCTGTGTACAAGTACTATTTTATATCTGGATGGTTTGATTCAATATAATTGTGTGTGTGTGTGTGTGTGTGTGTGTGTGTGTGTGTGTGCGTGCGTGCGTGTGCCTGTCCTGGTGCTTGAGATTTTTACTCACAGTTAGCTCTATCACTTGAGCCACAGTTCCACTTTTGGCTTTTTTGATGGTTCATTGGAGACACGCATCTCACAGATTTTCCTGCCTGGGCTGGCTTTTAACTCAGATCCCCAGATGGCAGACTCCTAGGTCACTAGGATTTCAGGTGGGAGCCACTGGCAGCAGGCAACACAATGTTTTTGAGAAACTTTATTTTTGGTTATGTGTATCACTATTGTCAGTAGCAGAGTAACTTTTTAGAAAGTGATTGTCAAAATGTCAGCCAGTTTTGTGTGTACATTATAAATTCCTATGGGCAGTTTGAAATGTCTATCAGTCATCCATCTATTTATCATCTGTATGTCTATCACCTATTTATTTGGCAGTACTGGGACTTAAACTCAGTGTCTTGCACTTGCTAAGCAGGGATCTGCCACCTGAATCACATTGCCACCTTCTTAGGTTTGGGCTGTCCAGGACTGTCATCCTCTACCTCCCACAGAGCTGCGGTAACAGTGTGCACCACTATGCAGAGCTTTCTAATTGGCTGAGACGGGAGTCTCATGCACAATTTAATTGGCTGAGACGGGAGTCTTATGCACAATTTAATTGGCTGAGACGGGAGTCTTATGCACAATTTGCCCAAGTTTGTCTAGGTTAACGGGCATGAGTCAGTGAATCTGGCTGTTTTTATTTATTTTTTAACTCAAGTCAATTTACAGAGTAACAGTTTAGGAGTAACATAAAGTGCTAAGGCATTTGAGTGGCTGTGGATAATTTCATACGTGTGAGGCTGTGTGGAGTAACAGGAAGAGTGGTCGCAGGGTATGGACCTAGCCTCTGAAGTTGTGATGCAGAGCAAGTTCTAGTACCATCGGGACTCAGTTTCCCCAGAAGTACCTGTGCTCTCTGGCTTTTGGAGCCCCGTGCAGGTTTGATAATGTGTGGGAGATGGTCACTGAGCTGTGGAGCCAGCAGAGGGAGCAGGAGTCAACAGATGAGTCGCAGAGAGAGCTCAGCCAGTAGCTTGAGGGATTCTGAGACATCTCCTCCCTGGTCCCAGGATGGCAATGTCTGGAGCTCCTAAGTCCTGAGAAAGACTGAGTTTGAACCATTTTGCAAGCAGATTTCTCTGATTGAGATGGTAGCTTCTCTTCTTTTTTCCTTGCTTCCCTCTGTCCTCCTTCCTCTCCCCTCTCCCCCCTCCCTTCCTCTCTCCTCTACTAATATCATGAGATCTTATTGCAACAAAATGGGTGACAAACAAATAAAAGATCTCTGTGTGATCGTATAGAATAAAATAGACTCGCACTTGTAATTTATTTAAACCAACCCATTAAACAATTCGATCTGTACTATTTACCACCCTCCCTAGAGAACAATTGCGGGGTGGGGGTGGGGGAGTTAAAATATGCTTCACTCCAGTCTTCTTCTCAAGGAAAGAAATCAGACAAAATTAGATGGGTCATCAGAAGCATAACTTATAAAATTGTCCAATCTGCCACTGTCTGAAGCTGGCATCAAGGGTTGAAAGCTGTCAGCTGATAGCACCGTGAGGCCCGATCTGTGAGCGCACAGCCAAATGAGCCCTTTCCCGCCACGATTCCCCTCATCCCCCAGCCCCACGCCTCCGCCCCCAGAATCCTTCCCATTCTTTCACTTTGCTTCTATAAGGGTAAGTGAGATCGCATGAAATATTTAGCGTCTTCTGTTTGCTCCTTAAGCTCTCCCTACAGTACTGAGCAAAACAAAAGAGAAGAGCTAAAGGGGACATGGCTTGTTGAGTGAAAAGCATTGCAGGCTCCCCCCCTCTAAAGGATCTCTTCAACATAACCATTTTGGTGAGAAGTTGTATGCATTTGTAAACCGTCTCACTAACATGACGCTTGCAAATGGGAAAGTTAAAGGCGCGCTAAGTGGCATTTTCCTCCCAGGTAAAGTCAGAAGTACTAAAAAGGCGAGTTGGAAGGAGGATGCTCTTGCTGGGATCTGTGGAAAGAGCAGAAAGAAGCGGACATCTTATTCTGATTTTGTCACTGATAATATTAAAGCAGGTAGGGAAGGCCTAGCTGCATCGCATCTGGGAATGGCTTCTTACTGGCAGAGTCCAAATACAGCCCAGGGGCTGTGTGGTGAAACCAGCGGAGGTCCATGTGACTAGCCAAACTGGCTGCACTTATTTCTTTTTTCCCACCCTCCCTTTCTCCCTCCTGCCTTCCTTCTGTTTCTTTCTTCCTTCCTCCCTCTCTCCCTCTCTTTTCCTCTTTTCTCTCTTGCTTTCTCTCTCTCTTTCTTTTTTCTCTTCCTTCCTTCCTTCCTCCTTCCCTCCCTCCCTCCCTCCCTCTCTTTCTTTCTTTTTCTTTCTCTTTGTTGTAGGGTTTGAACTCAGGGTCCTGTGCTTGCTTGGTAAGTGCTCTACTATTTGAGCCTTGCTCCAACCCCTTGTCATCTCTTAAAGGTCCCACTACTTCCAACTTTCCACAGAGACTAAAGTTCAACATGAATTTTGGAGAGAGGATACTATGGCAGGAAGCAGGGGGGGGTGAGGATGATAAGGGGAAATACAGTGAAAGGTGTAGATTAGTGAAAGCCTGTGTAGGAAGAGCAGCCTGTCATTACAACTTGTGTCAGAATACTCCATTTCACTTGTCAAAAAGTGACTTGACCATCCTTTGTAGGAAAGCCGGGTCTGAGGCTCATACCTCCAATCACACAAGAAAAGGTTCTCCATGACTTTCATTAGGCTAGCATGATATGGGTATAAAAACCTAACCAAAATAGCACCAGAAAGAGAACTGCCAGCCAATCCCACTTAAAATTGCAGATGCAAAAGTCCTAAGTAAAAGATTAGCAAGGAGATTTTTAACAGGATGTTGAAGGAACGTTAGACACAAAAGGTCACATCTGGTAGAGTGTTATGTATGCAAAATATGCAGAACAGTTCAAAGCACAGAGATAGAAAAGCCAGTCCAAGGAGGCCAGGGCCTACGGAAAGTTGGAAATGGAAAGGTACTGGCGAATGTGTGTGGGGTTTCCTTTCTGACATCATGAAAGCAATTTAGAAATAGGTAGAGGCATTAATGACCAGTACTGTGGATGTGCAAATGCCACTGAACTGTTCACATTAAAACTGTTAGCTTCATCTTACAGGAATCTTACCTCAAAAGTCACATACGATATGATTCCATTAGCTATGGAATATGTGCAGTTCTAATAGAACCGTACAAAAATATTGAAGTGGGCAGAATAAAGCTGTGCATTTAAAAACATTGGATATTGAATTCTACTGTATGTAAATGCAAATGTTTAGAAATAGATTTACAAATACCCAAACAAAGAAAGGCTACTGTGCCGTACTTAATGCAGCCAATGATTGACAAGGTAAGTAGCCAAGTGACTACAATACAGTGGCATAGAGCTGCTCCAGAGAGCTGCTGGGAGATTCTGTTTAGCACAGTGTCTGCACAGAGTAAGGGGTCCCTAAATGGTAACTACTGCTAATGATAAAATATAGCCATTAAGTACTCAGAAACAGAATAGATGGATCTGGCTCTTAACTATGGTTTGTCCACTTAGATTGCCTTGAAGAAAGTGAGTGTGTGTGTGTGTGTGTATGTGTGTGTGTGTGTGTGTGTGTGTGTGTGTGTGTGCTGGGCCTTGAACTGTGGGCCTCTTCTTCTCAATCAGCTGTTTTGTTCAGAATGGCTGGCACTCGAATGTCTGGTTCTCTATCACCTGAGCCACACCTGCACTTTCAGCTTTTTGCTGGTTAATTGGAGACAAAAGTTTCTTAGACCTTCCTGCCTAGGCTGTCTCTGAATAATCTCCTTAGATCTCAGTCCCTGTGTGGCCAGGATTATAGGCCGTGAGCCACTCACACACTGCCCAAATTGTCTTATTTTGAAAAATGGGAATGATGGTACTTTCTTATTGCTGACAGGTTTCGTGAGGGCTACTGAGTTAATCGCTGTAGCCTTCCTGGCCATGGCTGAGAGCTGGAGTCTACAGCAAGAGGCAGAGGTCTGAAGAAATGGAGTGGGGCAGGGGACACTCCGAAGCTCTGAGTCCAGAATGAAGAGAGCAGGAAATGAAGAGAGCAGGGCATGGACCGGCAGGCAGGACCTGGCAGAAATTCCTGGAATCTGCAGAGACCAAGGGAGCTGAAAAGAGACTTTAACCCGATCCTGTATCGATGGAGAGCAGGCGATGGAGGACAAGGCTCCCTCCCACAGTTTCTGCAACCCTCACCATGGCCTTGAGCAGTCCTGCATGCAGGCCCTCGGCATCATCACCTCCCGGGCTTTTGCCTGGTGCACTGTGCACTACTATGATCCCAGAGGTGTGTGTCAAAATAGACAGCCAATCAGAAGAGCGAAAGGACACATGGAAGTCGTGTGCAGGCCATGTGGAGCCTGTGATTGGATCTGGGGACTGATGTGGCCTGTGGGCTTTGTCCAGTGATTTTCTCCTAGAAATGCCTCCTTAACACCTGAACCACACACTTCAGGCTTGGCCCTCCTTTGGGACTCTCTGTCTTAGGGGAAAGCTCTGCTTATCTTTTTCTTCCAGAAGTCTTCACCATAGAGACAAAGAACTTGATTCTTCCCTGTGAGTATGGTGTCACAAACAGGATGAGTTAGCATTAAAGAAGTGTGAAGGCTGAAAGGCAAAGTAGGTCATGAGAAAAGATAATTAAACAGAGAAACGTGGAAGCTCTAATGATTTAAACCTCGAGTGAGGTGAGACGTGGTTGCGCCATGCGTGCATGCTAGCATGCTTGGTCATTGCTAGAGCCACTCACGGGAGTGGCCAGGGAGCTCTCTTGCCAATGGCTACAAGAGACTGAGAGGACTGGCCACTGGCTGAGTTCGTGGCCTTTAATTGGTGGTGTAGTGGTCATACTGACTGCCTCTTTCTTCCTGATTGTGGACCTCCTTTAAGAACAATTTATTCCTTACTGCTGACCTCCTGCTAAGAATTACCCATTTCCAAAGAGAGGAGAAAAGGAATCATATTTAATAAAATGAGAAAAATTATGGTTAATATGGTTAGCAAAACCTAATTGTTCAAACGTCCATAGAAAAACATATTTAAAGAGAAAATAGTCATTGTTTCTAAGTGGAGATTCCACAACATACTCTTCTTTAAATGTTTTACTTTCATAATCGCCAAAGAGAAAATAGATGCAATTAACTTGAAACATAGGGTCTCCGCTTTATTTCAACTCCATGCAATTTAAATACGTAGATTTCAATGACTTCAAAGTCAATTTCAGAAAGAGTGACCCAAGTCAAAATCCTGGCTCTGGGTTTTCCACTCTCCTGAGAATTCTATCTTGAAGGAGCAGTGGTTTGAACAATAAACAATCATTTATAGAGCACCAACTGAGTACAAGACCTAGTGGTGCTGTGCTGTGCTGTGTTGTGCTGTGCTGCACTGGTGGTGTAATCTGTTTGGGGAAAGCACTATGTGTGTGCAGATGGAGTAAGCAGGGGAGGCGGGGTGCAGGAGAGCTTGGAAAGTTTTCAAGATTAATTAACACGAAGGTGGGGCATTTGGGATATCTGGCACCAGATAGTAATCATCAGTACTAATTCTACGCTCGTATTAAATCAATTATGGTGGAAGAGTTTGGATCTGCCAGTGTAGAAAGGATACCCAGCTGCTGTAAACTTTTCTTAAAAATATAAAGAAATCGGGATATATATTAAAATAACAATAAAAAATAAAATTCCATATATACATATAGGTATGGAATTTTACTCATCCATTAGGATATTGTATCATTTGCGAAGAAATGGAAGGACCTGGAAAAAAAATTATGTCACCTGAAGTAAATCAGGCCCAAGAAACAAAAGTTGCATGCTTTCCCTCATATGTGGAGACTAGAGTTAGCTTCTCAGTGCATAAGTAAATACATTGGGCAGTACGTAAATGTAGACAAATGTATCAACTGTAATATGGTAGATTCAAAGGAGAACTCCTTAGACAGGCAAAGTCTAAGCTCAACAAAATGAACACCAGGAAACAGGTGCTTGGAAGGTCTGGGCGGCATCAGGCGGAGAAGGTAACTGGATGAAGAGAAGTGGGAGGAATGTAGCCAAGAATTCAATGAATCTCCTACAAGATTAAGAAAAGTGAGGGGAGGGGTGAGTAGGGAGGGCTGGATGAGGACAGGATGCACAGGATTCATGCACTGCCTTATTAAATGACAACGCCTTTGTACAACGACTTAAAGATAACAAGAGATGCATCGACATCTGGAGGTGCATCTGGTTTCATTTGTGCTAGGTTTTTCTCAGGGAAGATGATGTCAGTTGTGTTTTTTTTTTTCTTCAGTTGTAGAGAAAACTGAAATAGAAGAGAATGTGCAAACAAAAACCACCTGGGAATCTCTCAGTCAAGACACCGCAAGGTGCACACGCTGTGCTTTCCACGCCAGAGGAGGGGCGTCACGGCGCTACGCCTGCCCTGTGTGAGAGCTCAGGGGGTAAGTTCTAAAGGATGCTGCGCTTCCGAGTGAGTTCTGAATATTAATATTCCTATGGGGAAATTAGGTAGCATTTGGGGCTGAGCAGGCAGAGGGCTGGAGAATGGGCATTTTGCTCTGTGTGCCGGTGTACCTCAGCAGTGCCTTCCTGGTGGTATCAGGTGACTGGCGTGTGGCCGCTGGGTAGTCTGTCTTCGGTGTGACTGGAGCTATTCCTCTTTACATTAATCCCCTTGTAGTTGGGCTTCAGCCCTGAGGGCCTGGGGAAGATGTCTGCACCCCTTTTCATAGAATTTAATTCAGCTCCACTTGATGCGAAAGACACAGGATCAACGTCCACACATTAGTAGTTAGCATTCCAGAGCAACACATGGAAATGAAGAAACACACCTCTCTTTTAGAAAGGAGAAAAATATGGCTAAGAATGTTTTAAATAAGCATAGGAAATGATACCTTTAGAGGAAGAATACATTTTCCTTTCTTCTTCCTCTCCCCCTCCCAGCCCTTTTCTCTTGTTGGTTGTAGAACTTGCACTCAGGGCCTGGGCAGTGTTCCTAAGCTTTTCTGCTCAAGGCTTACTCTCTACCGCTTTGAGCCACAGTGCCACAGCTAGTTTTCTGGTGGTTTATTGGAGATAAGAGTCTCACAGGGTTTCCAGCCTGGGCTGGCTTTGAATTGTGATCCTCAGATCTCAGCCCTCTGAGTAGCTAGGATTACAGGCATGAGCCATTAATGCCTGGCTTCTTTAAAAAACACACACACACACACACACTTTTTTTTTATTGTCAAGGTGATATACACAGAGGTTAGAGCGTGTGCTAGTCCTAGGTTTTGAACTCGGGACCTGGGAGCCCCCCTGAGCTTTTTTTTTTTTTTTTTTTTACTGAAGGCTAGTGTTCTACCATTTGAGTCACAACTCTACTACTGGTGCTCTGGCAGTTAATTGGAGATAAGAGCTGTCTGGCTTTTCCTACCTGGGTTGGCTTCACACTATGATCCTCAGATCTCAGCATCCTGAGTAGCTAGGATAATAGGCATGAGCCACTGATGCCCAGCTGCAGTGATGTTTGAATAGGGAGAGAGATAAGTCTAGTTTTAAACGTCTACAGCTGGATATGTAGAGGTCTGGTTTTCCCAACTTCAGTTGTTGAAGAGACTATCCTTTATCCAATGTATGTTTTTGTCATTTTTATAAAAAATCAGGTGTCTTTAGGTCTGTGGGTTTATTTGAGGGGTCTTTTGCATTATTCCATTGATCTACTTGTTTGTTTTTGTGCCATGTTTTGTTTTTGTTTTTTTGCTGCTCTAGCTCGTTGATTCTGCTGACTCATGAACATGGGGAAGGTCTTTCTGTCCTTCAGTGTCTTCTTCAATTTCTTTCTTCAGTGTTTGATATTTTCCATTGCAGAGCTCTTTCATCTTCTGAATTTATTCCTAATCATTACTTTCTTTCTCCTTCCTTCCTTCCTTCCTTCTTTCCTTCTTTCCTCCCTCCCTCCCTCCCTCCCTCCCTCCCTTCCTCCTTCTTCCATCCTTCCCTACCCCTCTCCCTCCCTCTTCTCTCTCTCCTTCCTTCCTTTCCTTCCTTCCTTTCTATCTTTCTTGTCCTGGTGCTTGAACTTGGAGCCTGGGCACTGTCCCCGAGTTTTGATGCTCAAGGCTGGGGCTCTATTAGTTAAGTCAAAAGTTCTATTTTTTGACTTTTTGGTGGTTCATTGGAGATAAGAGTCTCATAGACTTTTCTGCCCAGGCTGGCTTTGAACCATGATCCTTAGATTTTAACCTTCTGAATAGATAGATTTACAAGCATGAGCCACCAACACTCAATTTTTTTCTAGTCATTTCTTTGGCCACTGGTGCTCAATTTCCATTTTTCTAGTCATTTCTTTGTAATGGAAATGTTTCCAGTGTTTGCTTTAATAAATATTGCTACAAAGTATAGTTTGTTTTTTTCCCCCCAGAGTTAACCTTTAAAATGGCATCATGTAAGTCAATTTCTGGGTCAGAGGACAAAGACATATGAAATTTTGAAGGATTTTTAAGTGGAGGGAAAGAAGGCATTCCAGGGTAGGGGAGCGGTATAAGCAAAGAACCACAGCAATTTGTTCATGGGACTGTAAGAAAACCAGTCTGGCTGGTGTGATCTAGGCAGGTGGAGATGAGTCAGGAAAGGGCATGTATACAAATGATGATTGATGCTATTGAAAATGTGGCTTGATTTTAAGTAAAAACTATCACATGCTCTAAATGACATTTTAGGAGATAAATATTGTCAAATTGTACAGGATCATTGGAGAGCTGTCTTGAACTAAGAGAACTGATAAGGTAATTATTGGAAAATTCCAGACACAAGACAATACGAACTCCCTCTGAGACAAGGAAAATGGTCCATCTTCTCTGAAGAATGCTTTACTTCTCTGAGCTGTCATAGCATGCTTCTCTCTTCTAGAAACCTCTGGTCTTACATTATTTTTATTTTTTCATGAACAGTTGCCGGTGACTATTTACCACAGGAGGAAGTTTTACCCAGAGAAAATGGTATATTAAAATAGAATTCAAGTCCGGCATCAGTGGCTCACGCCTGGAATCCTAGCTACTCAGGACGCTGAGATCTGAGGATGGAAACCAGCCTGGACAGGAAAGTCTTTGAAACTCTTATTTCCAATTAAGTCCCCCAACCCCCGCAAAATGCACAAATGGAGCCATGGCTGAAGGGGTAGAACACTACTAGCCATACAAACTCAGGGACAGCGCCCAGTCCCTGAGTTCAAGTCCTAGGATTGGTACACACAAAAAAAGTGATAGCAGATGAAGATTTAAGATTTTCAGGGAAGAAGGCTCCAAGCATAACTATTTTCCCCTCATACAATGTGTCCATTTGGGTGGGAAGGAGGGACTAGTTCATTTTAAATTCACGTGAGTCTGAGCTTAAGGGCTTGCCTGCCATTTTAACTCTTGGCAACCTCTACACCAGAGGGAAATGAAACATAGTGCGAGCTCTGTCTCTTTAAACTTCTGTCAGGAAGTGTCATATGTTTCCTCTCCTCACACAATATCCACTCATCTAGCTCATGTATGCTCACATACACAAGCTCACCAAGCCCCAGGGCCATGCCTACTTGTAGAAATGAGGGAATTCCATCCTCTCATAAGCCAGGCAGAGAAAAGGACAGATTTGTGATCAACCCCAACCACTGGATCATTTTAATAATCTTTTTGTCAGTCCTGGGGCTTGAACTCAGGGCCTGGGTACTGTCCCTGAGCTCTTTTGCTCAAGGTTAGTGCTGTACCACTTTGAGCCACAGCTCCACTTCTGGTTTTCTTGTGGTTCATTGGAGATAAGGGTCTCATGGACTTTCCTGCCTGGCTTGGTTTTGAACCACAATCCTCAGATTTCAGCCTTCTGAGTAGCTAGGTGTGAGTGACCAGCAACCAGCTCATTTTAATAATCTTACAAAAACTATAGACCTTCCCTCCTTCAAGAAGACAAAGATGGACACATTTGTGGAACAATTTCATGTTGATTTCAGTGGTTCATCAGCACTCTAAAGGTCAAACTATACAAACAAAAACAAAGAAAAAAAAAACCTTTCGTTATAAATTATATATGTGCTTTTCTACCAGTATCATTGATCTGAGCGCTGCCTCTTTCTTACACACTGTCTCCGTTCTTCCCACTGCGGGGACACGGGCAGTGTCACACTCTGGGGAATGGCTCAGGGCAGCCACCTTGTCACTCGCATCTTGTCAGGGGAAAGTCACTTAGCATTCTGCATCTCCATCTGATTTCCTCTCAGATAGAGAAATCTTGAAACCTGCTTTACAGAGTTCTTGAGCATTCAAAGGGATGGATATTTATCTGTCAAAAGCTATGTACTTTATCCCTAAACGCTTTGCAAAGTTGGGTGGCCTGGTGGATGTATGAAGTAGACAAAAGCAGTATGATCTATGAAAACCTAAGAGGGAAAGGTCAAGGTCATCCGTGTGTGTGTGTGTGTGTGTGTGTATGTGTGTGTGTACTGGTACACATAGACAGAGCTGAGTCCTCCTGTTGATTTATAGCCTGATTGCTGAAGCATAGGAGAATACTGAATACGGAAAGCAAAGGCCCAAACAGCCTGTACTTGATGAAATGAGAGCGGATAATTCCTGTACACGAGCACACACGAGCTTGTGGAATGCCTGGAAAAGCTTTACAGGACAGCACTAGACAGGGTCAGGATGCAAGGAGAGGGTTAGTGTGCCTACTCATTGAGACACCGGAAGGGAGTTGGGGTGAGAGAAGACAAGAGCCAGGTGGGAAAGGAGCTGGGGCTGGCCGTGGTGGTTTGGAAATGTGGTAGCGCAGCTTCACCTCCCACTTAAGTAATTAGCAGTACTGTTCCCAGGGAGACAGAACCCCTGCTTTTTATTTTTATTTTTGAGGCTCACTCGGAGATAAGAGTCTCTGCCTGTGCTGGCTACAAACCAGATCTCGGCCTTCTAAGTAGCTGGGCTTACAGGTGAGCCCTCAGTGCTGGAGCCCTGGTCAGATATTTGTCTCGTCAAGATGCCTTTGCTGGCCGTCAGATGCTGCAGTATCTCCCCCACCCACCCCGCACCCCGCCCATTCTCATCTTCCCCCATCACTACTTGTTTTTGCCTGAGTCTCCCACTAGAGACTTACTTAGAATAGTGCCTACCCCTTCGTACACACTCGGGAAAACCATGGGTGCTGCATGGAATGAGTTGTTTTCATCTTTCTGTCAGGATAGCCAGGGAAGGATTGCTATGTAAGGTTAACCAATCAGAGCGTCTCTCTCAAGAGGACTCTGCTTCTTGACAAAGGCAGAACTCAGAGTGATCAGCGGCAGCACCAGACTCTGTGCTCAGGTTGAGTGACGATGTGTTCTAGCCAAGCTGGGTAGTCAGAGCCAGTCTTTGATACCTACAAAAGGAAACTTAATTGATACTCAAATGGAACACACCCTGTCTAGTTCCCAACACTGGCACCACAAGGATCCAGAGGTCTCTGTTGTCATTGTATGTGACTATAGAACCAACCACAGTATCTCACAGCACACTTAACATGTTATTCCTTTAAACACCACCTGACTATAGCCAGGCTATTTAATTATAGGTAGTTTTCATACTTCCCTCTGCTCCCCGCAGCCCTGATCTGTTGCATATCTCTACTTTGACGTTTTGGTTGGTTTTTGTTTTTGCCAGAAAGAACTCTGTTTAATGTGCATGCTTTTCAAAAAGAATTGTGGGGTTGTTGGTTGTTTTTGGATGATCACTTACAGTTAATGGCAACACTGAAATGTTTGTTTGTGTTTTTTTTTTCAGAAATAAAGGTTGAGAATGTCTGGTATAGCAGCAGCGATTTGGGATTTCTCCAACACTTATGGCTCCGGAAGAGAGGGCAATCAGTCATTCTAACTTAAATATTGTCTGCAGGCTGAAGAAAAACCATTATTCTGGAATAATCAAAAGTTAAAAACTCTGAGCTGACTTTTTAGGAATATATACCTTGAATATTCAATAATGATTTTGGGATTTTTCCCAACCTCAAAGACTTTTTCCCCCCCATATTCACCGTACCTATGAAAATGTTGTGGTACCAGTAAACCCTAAGCATTTTGTTTAAATATTAAACTTCAAAGTGCAGCATCAATTTTTAATGGGCAAGCTAGCCTTGAAAGGCTCCACTAGGTTGCTTTCCCCCATCAGAAAAACACTTGAGGGTCATTAGGCAAGCTCTCGGGTTACAAGGAAAAGGCCCACACAGCAAACACTGCGCAAAGCATCTGTGGAAAACCAATATGTGGGGGGGGGAGCTCTGGATCGCTTAAAGCCTCTATTTCTAAAATTGCTCTAACCAGTCAGATTGTCAGGAAGTTGCAACCCCAGGAACTTTCTCAGTCAACAAGACTTGGGGCATGCTTTTGACCAAGAATTTATGATTCAGAGAGAACCTTCTAGAACATACCAGTGCAGCAGTTTGGGTTGGTGAAATTGGGGATTGTCGTGAAAGTGTACTAGAGGGAGAATCTCTCATGTCATCTGATGAGCCAACTGTAGTCTTTGGATGAGGAGCTGTTGATTGACCGCATGAACTGGATTTCTGGGGTAGGTTTTGTCATAAGTAGGTATTCCTGTTTGTTATCCTTATGTATCTGATGAAGAACCTGAGGGTTCTTTGTAAAGAGCAGACCCGAGAGGAAAGGTTGGGACTATGATGCTTAGATTAGTACTCAGGCAGTAAAGGATAATGGGGAGGAACACTGTGTTCATCTCTTGATACTATAATAGAAATATCATATATAACTAATTTTGAAGTGAGTATCACTGTTGTATTTGCTCATCCTTGCTCCACCTTTTATGTGCCCTTCCTCACCCTCCCAAATAACTAACAAGACAAAAGAAAAAGAAAACAAAAGCTGCAAGAATGGCAACTAAAAATGCCTCATTTCCTTCCCTTGGAGTTAATTTCATAGGATATTATTTTATATGATCATCTGTACTCAGCTATTGACCTTTGTCCATCACTCCTATGCATGTCTTCCTTTGGTCTCAGTGTGTGTGTGACTAGATTCCTATATATGACATGTCCCAGTGTGTTTGTGTGTGTGTGTGTGTACACATATACATATATATATATATACCTCTCTCTCTCTATTATATATATATATATATATATATATTATATATTAGCACAACCATGTTCAATGCAGCATTGTTTACCACAGTCAAGCTATGGAATCAACCTAGATGTCCCTCAGTGGATGAATGGATCAAGAAAATGTGGTACATATCCACAAAGGAATTCTACTTATCCATTAGAAAGAATGATATTGTTCCATTCAAGGAAAGAGTTGGAAAAAAATATATTAAGCAAAGGAAGCCAGAGCCAAAGAAACATAGGCTGTGTGGTTCCCTCATGTGTGGTAACCAGAATGCAGCTGTAGATCCACAAGTGAACACACTGAATGGTTGAGGCATATTTAAATTATAAAGAGAAAAGATTTCTTTTCCTCCTGGCGTAGAGGCTGCAGGGGGGGGACGGTCCCATTGCTGTGGCTGCGATGGAGTGTGTGTGTGGTGAAGCAAACCAACTCAGCTCTGAGCCAGGAAGCAAAGAGGAACAGAACAAGACCCAGGTCCCCTCAACTCCTTCCAGGGCACACCTCCAATGACCTCCCAATGTGTCCTACCTCTTAAAGGGGCCACCAACTTCCAACAGTTATGGCATTCTAAGGCCCAAGTCTTTTAACGCATAGATTTTTGGGAAGTACCCAACATCCAAATTATAGCAAGCACTAATTGTAGACTTTACTCCTTCCATTTATCCATTTGTCTCGCTGGGCTTTGGGAGTATCAGCTAATTAATGTTTTTGAAATCAAGGGCTATGGAAGAGTGGTACCAGATGAAGTTTTGTTTGGAGATTGTTCTGTCTTTGTGCACTTGTACACCTGTTAGGACAGCTTGATACCTCAGCCACACCACCGCAGGAATAGCCCAGAGATTGTCTGGGCTTAGGAAGCTCTGAAAAACACCTACGTATTGTAGTTTTAAACCTTTGAAGGCTGCGTTTTAGTAAGACATTCTGCCAGAGCTGTTTGGGATAGAAGCATGACAAGGAGGATTTGAAATTCAGAAATACTCATAGTGCAAGGAATGACTTGAAAGTTGGCTATTTGCATTTTGAGAACCTAGATTTCCAAACTGAATCTTGGTTTCAGAACAAACTAAATAATGACTAACACAGACAGGGAAGAAAATGCTCTACAGTCAATATTAGGAAGAAAATTACGTACTTGGGATGTTAGGCCTGCATCTTTTCTACCCGAAAGAACCAGTTGTATTTGAAAGTTGATGGCCCTATTATTATGGGTACAGGTTATCTTCACTGCCTGATAGAATAGCCCCTAACACCGTATGCTGTTTCAATGAAAATTAAACACAATAAAAACTCACTTCCTCAATTGTATTAACCATGTCTCATGGGTTCAGTGCCACTGGTGGCTGTGTTATCGGATAGCACAGATAGAAAACATTTTTGCCATTGTGGAAAGTTCTCTCAGAGCCTGCTAGCCAATCATGTGAGGCTAACATACGTGGGCAGCCCAGTGCTTCTACCAAATGCCCTTAGTTCCATCAACGGTCATTCCAAACTTTACCTCACCTCAGCTTTGAAATCACTTTAGAAGTGGATGTAATTGCTACATTTGAGGTAAATAGACAGAGCCCTCACCACTAACTGCAGTAAGACTGCCTTCTATGTGCGTTTATCACACACAGTTTTGACCATGCATGCCCCCTCCCCAAATAGCAAAAAATACTAGAGCAAAACTTTCTATTTCTATGATGTGGAGAATTAGTAGGTTCCATTTACTGTCAGACATGCTTATGTAATTATGTGATCTACTGAGTGTTTTTTTGTCCTCAATTTGATGAAAATATTCCTCCTCAAATCTAAGGGTGCCTAAAAGTCAACTTAAGTGGTAAAGGGAAACAGATTTATTGAAAGGCAGCGTGTCTTTAGCAGAAGCTGGACAGTATAATGGGAAAACGGAATGAAACATCCACAGAAAAGGACCGCATTAGGCATCCTGAGCATTCCTGGTGTCTGCCAGCCCCCATCTCCTCCCAGAGGAGAGCTCCTTCATCTCCGGATTTCAAACCGCTCTTTTGTCTCCTCAAGGAACAAGCGTTGTCAATGATCTGATGTCTCTTCAATATCTGTGAACTTCTAAATATGCATATATGTGTGTGTGTGCGTGTCTGTCTGTCTGTCTGTAATAGATTCACAGAATGCTTGAAGATATGTAAGAGGTGGGACCATTCACCCAGCTTTTCCCAATAGCAACCGCCTTTATAATTGGAAGATAGTATCAAAATCAGATATTGGTACAGTTCCCAAAGCTTTTGCAGCAATTACCAGTTTTACATGCATTCATCTGTGTGTAGATGTATCCATATCTATATGCAATATACACTTTACATATAGTTATATAACCTTATACATAAGGTTGTAAATGCTAATAAATACATTTATAATTTACGTAATAGTCAAAATGTTTATAATACTGTTTGAAATTAGCCTTTTTCCTTCAGTGTACTTCCCATAGAATCTGATCAAGTCTCTTGTATCAGGAATTTATACCTTTTGATTGGTGAATGGTGTGGCTATAGGACAGTTGGCTTAATTATTTATTCATTGGAAGACATGTATCTTTTGCCTTTTTGCTGTTAGAAATAAATTGGCTGTAAACATTCATAATTTCATATGAATGTAAACTTTCATTTTCTCCAAATTACAATTGCTGTGTTGAATGGTAAGTGCAGATCTAGTTTTAGAGGCATTACAAACTACCAAACCATTTTCCAGAATGGCCATACATATTCTTATTTCCACAGCAATGAATGGGTAACAAATTTTTCTCTGCATTATTGTCTTTTGAGTTTTGTTTTTTTAATAAAATTTAGCCATTTTGATCGATGAGTGGTGACACTTTATCATGGTTTTAATTTTCATTTACCTCGTGGTCCACAATGCTGAGTGTTTTATTTATTTTATAATGGGGTTTAATGCCAAGTATCCTCTTTGGTGAAATGATAGCTCTTGTCCTTGATGAAAACCTTGCCCACTTTCTAATTGGACTGTTTGTTTGCTAAGCCTGAGAGCTCTTTATCTATTTTAGACAGAAAGCTTTTATTGGATATGTGAGTTGGAATAATTTCCTCCAAATGTAGTCTGACTTTTTATCCTTTGCTAACGCAAGTTTTTAATTTTATATATTTAACTTGTATCTTAACCAAACCTGTTAAACTGTTTATTGCAAAACATGTATCATAGTTATCTATTTTGAAACAGTCAGTATTGCTGTCAGTGATCCACCTGGTGTCCCAAACAAATGGTTGGAAGTCACCCTTGATCTTTCAATCACATTTGTCAGGCTACTTTTAGATGATAAACTTCCCTTAGATGCGTGTATCTTGCTGTAGATGTAGGATGTGAATGTTGGCTCATGCTGCAAAAAAAGGATTATGCACATTTAAGTAGGAGACGGAAGGACTTGATGTCAGGGCTCACCCTGGTCTCTTGTGATCACCTGCCTTAACGCGTTAACTTTGTTACAAAGCAGCTGCTTATTCGCACGGCCATACGTCGGATCTTGCCATCACTAACTGCTCTGAAGTCTCAGTTTCAGCTCTCCTATTGTCTGAACACGACCTGTCCTTCCTGTTTGCTAGCTCAGATGATCATACAAACCATCCTTTCCTTCGGTGTAGACGGCCAGCCATTGATCTCCATCTCTTCCTTTTCCCTTTACTGCCTTCTCATCAGGTAGCGCTGTCAGTCAGTTCTTTGCAGATGCCATCCATTTTCATTCCCCTTCTGTCCATCATAGTCACCAGCCTCGACACAACCCACTGAGCCTCCATCTGAGCAGTTCAACGTTGCTGGACAAATCATAGAAGCAAATGACCTGGGTTCATTATCTGAAGCTTCAGTTTGGCAGTAACTCTACTGCGTTGCCTTCTTCCTACTAGTACTTTTCATTTCTTTTCTCTCATTTCACCCCCTTC
>NW_012267256.1:4686388-4711031 GCF_000151885.1 Dipodomys ordii
TCCTACTCCTCCTCCTCACCCTCCTCCTCCTCCTCCTCTTCCTCCTCCTCCTCTTCCTCCTTCAGTAAGAGTCTCATGGACTCTTCTGCCCAGGCTGGTTTTGAACTATGATCCTCAGATCTCAGTCTCCTGAGTCAGTACTTGTTATTACTTTCTACTTTCTCCTATAATTCCTTCATATCATTTAACACATAAATTATCCACAGCACTATTAAAAATTCTTCCCTCATCATTCTAAGTCGAAACATTATCCCAAACGTGTGGTCTCTTGGCTCTCTGGCTACCATCACTCTGTCCACCTTACCATCATTTCCGGACCTCCTTTGCCTGTTCTTGTCTGGCCTTTAAGCCCCGGGCCACGCACAGTCCTTCCTCTCTGTATCTCATCTACATCACTTCCAATTTCTTCCATTGCATTCAATATCCCAGGAAGAATTATGTTAGCAACAAGGAAAAAAAATCTCCACCATAAACATTCCTTCTTAATAGAATCACAATGCTTTAGATATAATGAGATCATCTTTGAATTGATTATTTTCCTCCAGAAAACAAATCTGCTCCTTAGACTATAATGCTTGTGTATGCTCTCATGACCGATGTTGACTTTTCTGTTTGACTATACAGAATCTCATAATCCAGTATTATTTGCAACCAACCAGAACCCCATTTCTTCTGTCTAGTGATATACCTGTATTAATATCTTCCCTTCACCTCAACACTTTCCATTTCCTGTTTTGCCACCTAGTGACAGAGAAGAACTTTATTTGGGCGTGTCTGACCCCTGAACCCCAAACCTATCCCCTTTATAAAATTATTGAAAAAAATTAGTCTTGCTGAACTCAGGTTCTTGTGCTTGCTAGGTAAGGGCTCTACTATTGAACCCCACATTATTGAAATTTAAATGTCTATAACATTTTATACTATTAATAAATATACTGTGAAGATGTCATAAAATAGCTTTTAAAATTCAAGTATTAACTGGGTGCCAGCTAATACTTTACACGATAATGCTTGTAATCCTAGCTACTCAGGAGGCTAAGATCTGAGGACTGTGGCTCGAGGCTAGCTCAGGCAGGAAAATCCATAAGACTCTCATCTCTGATAAACTACCAAAAGGCCCGAAGTGGAGCTGTGACTCAAGTGGTAGAGTGGTAGCCTTGAGCAAAAGAAGCTCAGGGACAGCGCCCAGGACCTGAGTTCAAGCCCCAAGACCATCACAAAAATAAAGTATTTTTACTTTACAAGTAATTTCAAATGTAAACGTAGAAGCTAATATACTATACTCTGTGACCCTAGCTTTCCTTAAACTCTTCATCCTCCTGAATCCTGGTGGCACAGGAATGCACAACCATGCCAGCTTGGACTGGTAGACTCTTGTAGTCAGGAGAGAAAGTGTCCTTGGTTTAAGCACAAGGGTGATGGGTTAGTGAGCAATATTCTGCTGATAAAGTGGGCGAGCATCTCCTGACACATCTGTGTCACATGCCCTTTGGCAGAAGGACTCTTCCACAAATAGGTCTATGACTGGGCTTCTTTGGGTGTGAGGAGGCCTGTGCTCCGGAAGGCAGGGGTGACTCGGCAGAAATGGCTGCTCTGCTTGAGTCAATCAATTGTTCTTGGAGCCTTGTTTGTCGCGTGCCTTGATTCTCTCTCCTAGTTACTGGAAGCAGAGTGAAGAAATCAGAAAACACATCCACATCGGAAAAATAATCTCAGATTCAAAGCTGCGTCTAGTTCAGGGCCATTAGATGTTAACCAAAAAAAAAAAGAATCTATGAAAGGTACTTGATGATGGATTGAACAGAATTTATACCCACAGAAACAAACAAACAAAAGAAAACTCTGTGACATGCACAATTGGAATGTTGAGAGGCCAGGAATCAGCCTAAAGAGCTCATCATAATGACTCTTGCAAAGGATAAACATTAAAACTAAATGAATCACTATCAAAGTCATACCTACAAATGACATCAAGTTTGAAATGAAAGGGAACGCAAACTTGATGAGTGTGGCTAGTTTCTTTAGAGAAGAGGGGGAATGTGATTTGGCTCAAGCTGGGAGGCCCACCTGGGAACGCGGCTGGTCTGCATTCCTTGGTTCGGCCCTGCTGCTCCTCATGAATAGCAGGACGTCTGTGGGTCCGGCCTGGTGTCTTTCTGTAGTCCTAGCCTACAGAGCAGGCTTGCTGTCCTCACTGCGATCAGAGTCAGCTATGACAGCATTCCTCTTCCTCTTCCTCTGGAGGTTTGCTTTTGTTTTAGTTGTTGTTACTTTGGGATAATTTTCAGGAATGGAAATAGGAAACTTTCCTCTTTAAGCTACCTTCTAATATTGGTAGCTAAAGTCACTGTGGTAGATTTGACTAGAATACTTTACATGCAGTTAGCTTTCCTGTTGAAGAATATGGAATTTCTCCTCATGTCTTTATGTCTTCTATAAGAACATGTTGACCAATCTCAAGCCACACTGCTGTGATCACAAAGTCATTCCTGTATGTGGACGGTGTAATGGAATACCTGAAGCTGGTTACTACATAAAAGAAGAGGTTTACCTGGCTCACTTCAGGAGGTTTGGGGGCATGGGCTCCAGCATGGACTTGATGTATGTTGATAGTGAAGTCATGGTGGATGGCCTCAATCAAGCGTGCATGCAAGACAGATCACATAGAAAAATCAAGAAGAGGAGGCCGGGGTCCCAGGAGCACCCTGCATTTTCCTTCCAAAAGCAAGCCTCAGTGAGCTAACAACCTCATCCTCGTCACGACCTTGGAAAAGTCTTACCACAGCTCAATGTGCCACGGGAGGGACTACAGCGTCCAACACGTGAACCCTGGAAGAATCAACCATACCCGCTCTAGCCACGCTTGTCACGCTCACGCTGCAGTGAGGAGCGATGGCAAAGGATGAACTAGATGAAGTGCAGCTGTCCTGTACTCTGCCCTCTGCCTGAAGGAGCGTGATGGGCTGAATTACTCTAAGTAATTAAAGAAGCTGAGAAGCTTCCAGACTGACTCGACACAGGCAGTCCCTCAACGTTCTTGCAGAGCGGACTCGGGCCTCATGAACTCTGTGACCTAATTTCATCCACAACCTCCAGTGTCCTTTGATAATGGACTGTGACTAAGGCCATTAATTTATTTGGAGAAAGATCTGGGCAGATTTTGGTGAGAAGCTAAAGCTGGAAGTATTCTGAGTCTGGGCTGTAGACTACTAAGCTAACAATCTATAACGTCAACGGAATGGCTTGAAGGAAAGCTGCTCCTTGGACACCCCAGCTAAGAGCATCCGGGGAACTGCGCACCATTTGTCAGTGGTGACAGCTGTCCTTGTAAGTTAACTATTCCTGTTCACTCACAGCTATTTTTTCCTGCCTGCTGCATTATTTTTTTAAATCTTGTTATCTTAAAGGTGACGTACAGAGGGATTGTCGTCACATCAGTCAGATAATAAGTACATTTCTTTTTGAGCAGTGTTGCCTCTTCTCCTGTTTTCTCTTAGTTTTCTCCTCCTGCTGCCCCATTTGCTAACTTGGTCTCTTTTCCTTACTCTTAGGTGTTGGTTATTATTATTTTTTTCTGAGATGTATATGCCATGGTGGTATATATTTAGATTATCAGGGAAATCTTCTAAGAGAGGAAGGGAAGGGTTTCTCATAGATATGCAGGTAGTAGTAGGTGATGGCAAAGCAGATTTTCTCTGCAGCCTCTGTTTTGGCTTTCCAGGAAGAGTGATGGCCCTTGACGAGGTATGCTAATTTGTGTAAGTTGCTTGGGCTGGGTGCAGCTTAGAAGCTGAGAACCTGCCTACCATGTTCAAGGCCCTGAGTTGGCCCCAGTACTGCGAAGGAAAAAATGTTTTCCTGCAGACTATATGCCAGAGAATCGCACAAACTTCCCCTAGCTCTTCAATTTTCTTTTTTGTGATGCTGGGAATTGAATGTTTGATTCATATATATATATACATATATATATATGTAAAATATACATATATATATGAATCTCATATATGAGCCACACTTTTAGCACCCTTTAATTTTTTAATGCTAAGAAACTTTCTGGAAGCATAATTTATACAGAGTAGAGTTCACAAAGTTTAGGGATAAAGCTCAAATTTTGCATACTTGTTTAGCTCTTAGCTGTATCGTATAGAAAAATGTCCATTGCTCTCGAAAGTTCTTCCATAGAAGCTGATGCCCCAATACAGACTGGTCACGGAAGTTCTGGTGAGCAACCCTGGTATGAACTATAAGGAAACATAGAACAGAAATTCTGGTAATGATGTAAGGGGTATGTTTGTTTTCAGGAGAGTAACTTGGGAAGAGGCCTTACTATTTGGCAGCATCTTGTAAATTGCAACTACATATTGCAGTGTTGAGGAGCAAATAAAGGCTGGTCACGATGACAAGGAAACCAAAGTTAGACACTTCATTTCTTTGACCTGAAGGTGGGCCTTTGAAATTTTCCTATTAACCTCATCTTCATACTGCAGTGAAACAACTCAGACTTCCTGAAGAATGGATAACAGCTCTTCCAGGAAGCGTGGCTGGCTTCTGTATCAATATTTAATGGGGGAACAAAAAGCATCTGCAGGCTTTTTGAGATTCTCAGAAACTGATTTCCTGATCCATTCAAGCTTCCATCGGAATTATTTATCCAGTACATATTTGCTGATCATCTACTACGGCTTGTGTGTTGGACCAGGCATGGGGAGGAGAAAACGGAATAGGAAACTAGGACTTCAAAGTTCAGAACAGGAGTGGTGGAGGGGCAAAGGAATGGCTTCTATAGCCCCTGGAACAGTCTAGAAATGGCAGTGGGCTAGAGAAATGGGAAAAGGCTCCAGGTATGAACACAGAAGGACTAAGGTCGTTCATGGTCAATAGCAAAAATGTACTGAAGTGATCTAACTACTCAACTTAGTACTAGGACTGCAGAGGCAAATACAGCATTTAGCCAGGGAAAAAAATGCCAGTCTTTTCCCTAATAGGATTGAGAGATAAAGTCCCAGGAAAAGAATTCAGAGTGAGCTCTAGTCTAGAGCAGCTGTTGATGGGACTTGACTCAGGGGACCTGAGCAGATCTTTGTTGCTGGGACCTGTGGGTATGGAGCTTCTGTTCCAGAAGAACGAGAGGGTCTCAGCTTCTGCCGGGGCTCTGAGTTTTAGACAGAAGCCAGTGGGTAGCTGGAAAGTTGCTGGAAGTTCGGTCCACTCCTAGGGAAGTCCGAGCAGAAATGAACAATGGTGAAGTATTATTGGAACTCAGTGGATGAGGAAATAGTTCTCTGAGGAGTTGGACAGATATATATTTTTTTTTTTGGTGAATCCACGTCCCCTGTCTTACTGATTTATTTGTTCTTGGTTGTACTGAGCTTTGGACTCAGAGCCTTGCACTCGCTATGCAAATGTTCTACTACTCGAGCTGTACCTTTGGCCCTTTTTGCTGGTGCCAGGCTGGTTCCTCTATCCTCTTACCTACGCTTTCCACGTAGACAGAATCACAAATGCGTGTCAGCATGCTCGACATATTTAAGACAGGATTTGCTAACTTTTTGCGTAGGCTGGCCCTGAACCATGATGCTCTCAATCCCCACCTCCCAAATAGCTGGAATTACAAGCATGAGCCACTAGGCCCAGGTTCATATTCTTTTCTTCAAAAATGCTTTCAAAATATTTTAAATAAAGGTTAAAAAAATCAAGTAGTTAGTCAGGTGCTGGTGGCTCTCACCTGTAATCCTAACTACTTAGGAGGCTGATATTGGAGGATCCGAATGACTGTGGAACTCTTATTTCCCATTAACCACCAAAAACCTGAAAGTGGAGGTGTGGCTAAAGCAGTAAAGCATCAGATTTGAGAGCAAAAGTCAAGTGAGAGCTCTCAGCACCCCCCAGAAGTATTATAACTCCAGTAACAGTCAAAGGTGCTCATCCCAACTACCCAACTACCACCCAAACACACTCCCCAGAGACAAAGATTTTAATTTAGTTGTTTTTCTCACATGACTTATGTACTAAGGATTAATGATATTTCTTGATTTATTATCTTTTTGACATCTACTGACTTCCAGTTAGGTAACTGAAAGATGTTCCTTTTAAATGTCACTTATTTTCCATTCTTCTTCCTTCCAGAGAGGTTTTTTTTTTTTTTTTATTAAATCAACCCTCAGTGCTTTCCTCATTAGAGTCCTGCAAGTATTTTTAAATAATTGTGTCCCCTCTTATTTTGAGTAACACTTTGTTTTTCCTAGTTGCTTTTTGTGTGTTTCTTGGTGAAGCTGAAATTGAGTAGCTACTTTCTAAAACTTGCATATTCTTTTCCTATCCTAAATTTCCCCTTGAGGTATATTTTGTATATCTCAGTAGACATATTACATATGATATTATTTATGATATTAATATAACAATTATATTATAAAATATCATTCATTCATTCATTTACTTAGAGGTGCTAGGATTGAACCTAGGGCCTCCTACAGGTTCAACAAATGCTGTACTACTGAGGCCTTCCCCTAGTTCTGAATTCCTTTAAGTTGCCTAGTTTGTGCTACTTTTCTGTGGCAGGAGGGGGCTGGGGATGCAATTCAGGGGTAGAGCATTTTCCAGCAACCCCAGCACTGAAAAAAGCTAAATGAAATAAAAATAAAAACAAAACACCAAGAAGAAACACAATTGCTTAATAGCTTAGGTAGCTTTGGTAGAAAGGACATAAATAGAATTGCAGCAGCCCTGAGAAACTTCTGCTCTTAATGCTTCTAAATGGCACTGTCTCAACTCTACCAGAAAGTTTCAATAGAAGCCAGCCAGGTCTTCATACCACCTAATTGACAGGAATTGTAAGAAGCATTCCAAGTTGAAGATATTTTAATATTTGGGAAAGTGTCAAGTATTAAAGTAATTGAAATAGGTCTCGAGTGTGACATAAATGGGAGAGGGCCTGCCTGCTTACCTTGCTATGATCCTGAATCCCAAACCCCAGTATTGCCTCTGTGTGTGTTTGTGTGTGTGTGTGTTTCTCCTATTATTAAAATAGTTATTTGGACTGGGTATAGTAAAAATAGTGTATTTGGACTGGGTATAGAATTTTATATTGATACTATTTCTGCAGCAAAGGTTTGGAAAAGTTTTTTTTTAATATTGACTTCTAAGTTTTAGTATTGCTCAAAGGGGCTGATGGGCATATGACTTATTATCCCATTAGAAGTTTGTAGAATGGGCACTGTTTGTATTTTCTTATCTAATGACATGCGTCTTTCAGGTCATATACATGTGATATACATGCATAGATTTATATGTACATATATACACATACACACATATAAACCTATATACCTGTGCATGTATATGTACATACATATAGATGTATATATATTCATTCTTTCATCTCATCCTAGAAACACTGAAGCTATCATTTTGTCATAGTAGGACACTTTATTCTTGTGCTCATGATGATGCTGGAGTAAACAGCCTGCTGCTATCATGTAAGAGTACAGCACATACAGTTACATATATAATATTTGATGTTAATAAGTTTACTAAACTTTTAAAAATCATTATTTTGTAGTGTGATTCTATGTTCCCTCATCCCTTCTACATCCTCAAAACTATACTCCTTATCACATTAAGGGAAATAAATCAGACCCGTGAAGAAAAATTCTGCATATTTTCTTTCATACGTGGAATCTAGAGCTAAAGAAAAAATAGATATAAAGATAAATAGGGAAGGTTAGCAGGTGACTATTTAGCCAGAGGGAAATGGGACTGTGGAAGGAGGGGGTAGAGGAAGAGAATATAATTAAAGTACATTGTAGATGTGTATGGAAAGACCATAAACTCATTTAAAAAACTTCAAGAAAGGTTTTAAAAATTGGGGAAAGAAGAAGTAAAAAGAGGATGAATATAACAAGTATATTCTGTGCATGTATAGAGATACTGCAGCAAAACTCACATTATATAATTAATACTGTTTATTATTAATATTGTTTATTATTAATTTATATTATTTATTATAATAAAGCAGGGAAGAAAAAAGGTACTGTGAAACATTACACCGTGCAACCCTGGCTATGGCCTATGCAGGTCATGATTGCATTTTTTTGGGGGGGGGTCTGGTCGTGGGGCCTGAACTCTGGGCCTGGGTGCTGTCCCTCAGCTCTTCAGCTCAAGGCTAACACTCTACCACTTGAGCCACAGTGCCACTTCCGGCTTTTTACTTTTTGCTTATGTGGTGCTGAGGAATCACTCTACCACTTGAGCCACAGCGCCACTTCCGGCTTTTTACTTTTTGCTTATGTGGTGCTGAGGAATCAAACCCAGGGCCTCATGCATGCAAGGCAAGCGCTCTACCACTGAGCCACCTTCCCAGCCCATGATTACATTTTGATTGCTAACCTACACCATTATACATCCTATAATATTCATGCATCTTGATTGCTAATGTACACCATTATACATCCTATAATATTTGCACAATGACAAGGTGGCTGGGGACCCAATTCTTGGAATTTATCTCTATTGCTCTGTGACACATGACAGTATTAAATAAAACAAATTGAAGTCAGGTGCTGGTAGCTCATGCCTATAATCCCAGCTATTCAGGAGGTTGAGATCTGAGGATCACAGTTTGAAGCCAGCCCAAGCAGGAAAGTCCATGAGACTCTTATCTCTAATAAACTACAAAAAAAAAAAAGGCCAGAAGTAGAGCTGTGGCTCAAGTGGTAGAGTGCTAGCCTTGAACAAAAGAAGCTCAGGGATAACACCTAGGCCCCAAGGTCAAGCCTCAGGGCTGGTACAACAAACAACAGCAGCAGCAGCAGACACACACACACACACACACACACACACACACACACACACACACACAAAACCACCCAAAACAGATCGAAATGAAGGAACCCTGACTGAAGAGGACTGTCTCATCTTCTTGTAGCCAGCCACATAGGTTGGGAAAGCCGATTCCCGTTTTCTCTCAGTCCATGTCCCAATCAGCTCTCTCGTCCTAGAAGCAGCCACAGTAATTGAGATTAATAAATACCACTGATTACAAAAGGGCAAGCTGATACTTAAAAGAAGACATGCTCCTGTGAGAATTAAAGCATTTTCTTCTTTGGAGGGGCTGGAGGACTGGTTGACAATGAAACACATTTTCCCAAAGATGGAGATGGAATCTTGAGCCTCTTGCTAGCCTTGGTACATCCTCATGGGTACCAGATGGGTGCAGGTATCCTGGTGGCTTTGTAGAAGAGGAAATTTCAGTCCCAGTTGCTGATTTGGGGATTATCAGATTTGGTTTGAATGCATCTCTCTCTTCCTTTTGTCTGTCTGTCTGTCTCTCTCTAGAGTCTCTCTCTCATCTCTCCCTTCATTCTCTTCTTTTCTTTCTGTCTAGGTATTAATTTATTATTTATTGATTTATTTTGTGACAGTCTTAGGGCTGGAACTCAGTTCCTGGGCACTGTCCCTGAGCTTTTGTGCTCAAGGTTAGCTCTCTACCACTTGAGCCACAGCACCATTTCTGGCTTTTTGGTGGTTACTTGGAGATAAGAGACTACAGATTTACCTACTTGGACTAGCTTTGAACCACGCTCCCCAGATCTCAGCCTCCTGAGTAGCTGGAAGAGATGTGAGGCACTGGCATCTGACCAACTATATGATATTGAAAGCAAACTAGATGCACTAGTCTAAAAGATAAATGAAAAAATGTAAAATATGACCAACACAACACTAAGCATCTGCCACAAGATTCCACTGTAAAATCTTCAAGTGATAATGATACAGAATCCAATTCTAATGATAGACTTTGCATTATTTTCATGTCTATGAGCCTAGCAAAGCAAATACTTTGAAATACAACCACAAAAACCTAAATGATAGATAAATTGGAATAAAATATACTTTTAAGTTCCTTGCTGAGCTCAAAGAGAATTAAGAAAGCCTTAACTCTTTTGTTAAAAAATTGCTGGGCACCACTGGCTCATGAATGTAATCCTAGCTACTCAGGAGGCTTAGAGATGAGGATCACAGTTTGAAATCAGCCTGGGAAGAAAAATCTGTGAGACGTTTATCTCCAATTAACCACACACACACACACACACACACACACACACACAAACCCAACCAGAAGTGGAGTTGTGTCTCAAGTGGTAGAGTGCTAGCTTTGACAAATAAAGCTCAGGGAGAATGCCCAGCCCCTGAGTTCAAGCCCGAGGACCAGCACCACACACACACACACACACACACACACACACACACACACACACATACACACACACCTAAGATAAAAAATAAAAGTAGAATGTAATTAGAATTATAGTTAGTGGTTCCAGAGTTGTTGATTGGGTAGGAGATAGGAGTCAGGCTACCCCACCATACTGGGAACTTCTGGTTCTTTGGGGGTCTAGTATTATTCAACTTACTGAACACGGGAGAAAGGGCAGCACACAACTGTCCGGCTTCATTGCTGTTAACAAGAGCAAGCTGTAAGCACGGGGTGGGGGGGGAGTTATCTCTCTTCAAGAACATCATTTCGCTGAACTGGGGCTTTGTATGTGTCAGGTGTCAGGGCTGAGCATCTAGCAGCAGCCTGGTGTTACTTTTTCTTGAGGATCAATAAGGCCATCTGAGTAAATATTGTAATTAGGACCATAATGGCACATTTTGATGGCTTTTAATAAATAACACCGACCAGAATTGTTTCTTAGATGTGACACTAATGATCATTAATGGCCCAACGGTTAGATTTCTATCACAGACTTTTTGGCTGAGTGCAAACGACAATGCCATCAAGGCAGGAATAAATGTAGTACTTTGTAGGACTGTCTCAGTGGCTTGTAATAATCTTCAAGGACTTATGACAGATGACTGTCAGAAACTGAAAGCTGGGGAAGGGCAGCAGGTGTTCTGTGAAGAGAAATTGAAAGGAAAGAAAAGGCTCTGGCCAGTCTTGGTTTTTAGGAAATGTCATTAAGTTCCAGTGAACAATAAAAGACTGGCATTTGTATGTTGTTAGAATCTCAAGTCCTCTAGCTCACTTAAAGCATGAGGATTATAGAATCATGCTTTTTAAATGATCAAGGGTCCAGATAAAGATGAGTCATGTTGACATAGTGAAACCCATTACTCTTTGGAGAATCACATCATATCACCGTTTTATCGGCACAGCGCTTATAAAGATAATGCGGTTGCTTATTTGAACCTTGCCCCTTTGCTCTCCTTTCCTAAAAGTTCATCTTTCTATATCCTTGAGATTGATTGTGAGAGGCCTTTTTGTATGGTTTCAAATTTCATTTTAACTTTCTTTAAAGAAGAAAGAAAGAATAAAGAAAGAGAAAGAAAGAGAGAAAAAGAAGTTGGCATTTTCATTAAAATGTGAAGGGCTAGCTCTGTTAAGATTTCCCAGGAAATTGCAGTTAACCCTGAGCATGACCGCTAGGGGCAGCGTCCTCTCTCTTAGTTCCCCTGCAGCTGGAGCACTGAGGAACATCTGCTTGTTGAGACAAATCCTCCCGCCCCTCAGACGGAGTACACTTTGACAGCATTGAGAAGTAAGCTGTTGGTCTTTGGTACATTCTCCTCCAGTTACATCACTGTCATTGGTGGTGGGCCACCTTTTACTCTGCCATGGTGTTCTAAACCCTCTTTGCCAACTTGTGGCTGTGTCTCTCGTGAGTCTGTGCATGCCGGGAGTCAGTGCTGAGCATGTTGTCTCGGAAGGGCAGAGCTCAATCAATAGAAGTAAATTGCTGAAACCTTTTCTAACCTTTGAAAAATTCACCTCTTTCTATAAGAGGAGTTAATAAATGTCCTTTGTTCTTGGCATCTGCCAATCACATATTTCTTCTTTAGCACAGGTAATTAAAAAATTCCTTTTCTGAGGCTAAGAAGAGACATTACCTGATACAATGCTTTAAAATTTTAAAAGCAATCAGTACTGCCAGGACCTACCAAATGATAACATCATATTGATTCCGCTTAAGAGGAGAAGCCAAAGTTGAACAGGCCTGCCTACACAAAGGAGAATAATGGATGAAATATAATGTCAGGAGGAGGAGCTGGTTGGTCAGAGACAGTAGTTAGTGAGTGGTTTGAGCTGTCTGACAGTAGATAGACATTCTTTGGGAACATCAAAGATTCCCAGCTGAGAGCTTCTTTCTCCCCTGGGATGGTGTTGGACGAGAGGATGTATCATCAGGGGTCTACTGTATCAAAAAAGAAACAGCTCCAGTTATTTTAAGCAGAAAGAGGCTTAGTGCAGAGTTAGCTGCATAGCAAGTCAGTGAAAGTACTGCTGGATCTTGGTTTAGGTTGCGCCTTGGAGAGACTCAAGGTTCTGCCTATTTACCAGCTAGGGAAGCAACTCCAAATGCTCTAACATGAAGGTGGGAAAGCAGAGGGCCACCGCGGGATTGGGAGTTCACATTCCCTTATTCTCAGCTGCCTTTTGATTCCATGAAGGTGGGCCTTGACAGCAGTGTGGAGTCAGCTGAAGACACACATCTTGGAAAAGGTTTCCCCCATGAAGTTCAGAAAAAAGCACGAGGAAAAGCACCTCTGCCCCACCTCCATTTCCTACAATGTAAACATGTGCTCTGAGACGGGGTTCAGTAGTTGATGTGAGCCCTTAACTGCAAGACTTTCTGGGAATTGTAGTGTCTGACCTTTGTGCCCGGGAAGGAGCAAAGGAGAACTTTTCCTACTGCTGCCCTGGCCATCTACAATGCATTTGCTAGCTTACAACCATACACGTCCATTGTCGATCCGTTTTGGAGGTCAGAAACCTGCCACGGAGTTTACAATGCTAGAATCAACATAGAAGTAGACAAGAGTCTCATGAGGACTTTTCTGCCTCTCCTGCCTTCAAACCACAATTCTCAGATCTCAGCCTCTTGAGTAGCTACTGACACCTGGCCTAGGATTATGAGTTTCTATGTAGCCCAGGCTACAGAAATAACCCAAACTGTAGGAACTCTAGGAACTATTACTGGGTACAAGACCTATGACTGGTATACGTGGAGAATGATTGATGCCAATGGAAAACTGCTAGTTGTGTATGTTAATAAAGACACAAGATCAACTAACCTTCTGCAGTAATCCTGTCGGAAGACAGCATGAGTGCCTGTGCATACTTTTCTTACTGCTTTCTGCTCTTAAGCTATCTACCTCTTGGAACATGCTCTTTACATCTGACCCCTTAAGCTAGCCTCTGGACAATCTGACCAAAGGGTAAGGAAGAGATTCTTGGTTTAAGCATGGCAGTTAAACTCATGCCTCACCACATGGTTATATTAAAATATTAATTATTTAATACTAAAATATTAAATAAGAGGTATTATCACTGCATAGGTATTTCTTTATCCATGACCCAGTATCTGCTCCATGGAACCAGCAAACAAAAACAAACAAAATCTCAATAAGAAGGGTGGAACCATAAATTCATATTACTAACTGAAAGAAGTCTGAACAGAATACATAATATACTATTCCAATTAGATGGCATTCTGAAAAAGGCAAAATGACAGATATTTAAAAAAATAGAGGCTGGCCAGATGCAGTGGCTCATGACTCTAATCTCAGATACTTGTGAGCTGGAGATCAAGAGGATGAAGATCTGAAGCCTGCCCAGGCAAGATGTTCGTGAGACTCCATCTCAAGAAGCCAGGCATAGTGGCATGCACCAATAATCCAGTTAAGCTGGAGGTATAAATTAGAGAATCATGGTGAAGCTGACCTGGGCAAAAACCTGAGATCCTCTTTAGAAAATAGAGAAAAAGGGGTTACCATTTGAGAGAGCCTGCCTAGCAAGTGTGAGGCCGTGAATCAAACACCAGTATAAATACATAAATACCAGTGGCTGCGAGAGGTGGGGGGCGGGTGGGAGAGGAAGGGGTGAAGGCAGTTGAATCCTAGTACTGTATTTATGAACAATGACCCATTCAACTCTCTTACCTTACAAATGACCTGTTCACATGGGTCTTTTGTTATTTTCAGACTGTGTTTTGATAATATATTCCTAAGACAGGCCTTCTGATTTAGATCACAGACACATTTTAACATGTCTAACATAAGTTTTAGAAAAGGCTGGTATGTGCTGGGACCTGACCTGTAGTAACTCATAAGGGCCAGTTATCTGCTTCTCTTTCTTCTCTGTTCACTTCCATTGGCAATGACTTTTATGCCAAATCAACAAATGCTACAAAATAGACTTTTCCCTCCTTTGTCTGCAGAGTGGATTATTAAAAAGTAACACACTGCTGGAAAGCATGAATTAAGCTCATCTTAGGAGTGTATTATCAGGGTAGGTGCCCCGGAGTGGTATGGCTGGCTCATAAGGAAGGTCTATGTATAGTTTTTGAGCCAAGATATGATAAAGACACTTGCACATCCATGTTCATGGCCACACTATTCCAATAGTCAAGATATGGAAACAGCCCAGATGCCCCACAATGGATGAGTAGATCCAAGAAATGTGGTACCTATACACAATGGAATGTTACAGAGCCATTAGAAGGAATAAAATAAAGTCATTCACAGGGAAGTGGATGGAACTAGAACAGAAAGCCAAGCTCAGAGAGACAAATGGTGCATGTTCTTTCTGATATGTGGAAATTAGATTTAAAATACACTGGGATATGATATGTTGTACAAGATTCTAGTTACTCACACACAATGAAACCAAAAGAGGATGCTCCTAGGAGAGAAATACAAAGGCACAACACCTAAGTGCCTCTTCATATTTATATAAAATAATATGCATATTGAAACAAACTCCAAGATACAGAAACAAGAGACCTCTCTCTTTTTTAAAAAAATTAGTTTATGATTTTTCTGCTGTCTTCACATTATATATGGTGTATTCAAGTGTACATCTTCTGGATGATTTGGGGGAGGGTACCCAACTTGAGGGAATAGGGTGAAAAAGAACAGCAGTGGCATTCACTGTACACTGATAAAAGTGAACTATATAACTCATGGGTGGAGATGGACTGGAAAGAATGAGGAAATAGAGACACTGTATGAAAGGAAATGAACTCATCACCAGGCTCATGTAAGTGTAATCCCTCTGAACATCACCTGTATAATAACTACAAAGTAAATTAATAAGAAAAACAGTGTATTAGATTCATTATTTTCACCTCAAAATCCATACTGGTGCTTAAAATAGTACCATTTTCTAGCCATCACTTGTATATGCTACTATTAATCATTTGGGATAGTTGCTTTTATCTCTGGCTTATCTTGTCTATAGCTTGTTTAGAGGTCAAAAGAAATCTGGGGAATATTTGGGAATACTGTATACTCCACCAGGTCTGATAAGGACAAGCGTCTTTTGCGGAGATTTGCTGTGATTTTTGTAACGATTCCAAAGGAGCTGCACTTTGGGAAATTGTTATTTAGAGAAACCTCTTAAGGGATTGCTTTGGCCCACGTTATCGTCCTACAGGGACCATCCTATTTGGCAACACACTGAGAGGAAGGAGGAGAACATGAGGATTTGTAGGAGTCCTTTATCCAATACCCTACGGACACTAGCTAATTCCCAAGCCCTCCTGCCCAACCCCTCCGCACCCCAAGAGCTGGAAAACTACGCTAGGATGAGATGGCGTCCCTTATGGTGCACTAGGGCAGGAATTTAGGACACGGAGTCACTTCATTCCAGGGAGCTGGAAGTCTATGAGAAATGGTGCACAGGAGAGTCAGCTGTGCACCATGAGAACAGCACGGGCCTGAGAATGGCAGAGCCTCCTTTGCCCCTTGGCTGTGCAAGGGAAAGTTCATTCTGCATTCAGGGGTTTGCGAAGGCTGTGTTTGTGAAGAGCAGCAAACCCTAGAGTTCTCTCCTGTCCCTTTCCTAGGTGTCTTTCTCACAAGTACAGTTGTCCCTTTATAGAAGTTTTCTTGGTCATCACTAGGTCTCCACATCATTCACAGGGGAAAAAAATCTATGCTTCCTATTTCCCCCTCCTCTTTACCTGTCAGTCCTCTCTACTCTGGGCTCTGCTATATGCATAGCTCAACTGCACATTTTCATACCCAAATACTTGAGGAATGAAAACAGCGATGAGCAAATTCAAGATTACTCTTAAATAGCTTTTTATTTTCCTGTTATTTTTTAAATTTATTTTTAACAGTCATTCTTAGTCTATGAGTTTTCTGGGTCTAAGCCTAATCAGAGTACTGCAATGAGCCTTTTCTTTTTTCTTTAAGGCAGCAGCTTGAGAGCAATCGAGAAGCAATCATAGTAATGATGTGAGACTCTATCTGAAAAGACTTCTGTATGGTACGTCCTGTGGGGAGGCAGACAGGGGCAAGATGGATGCCCTGTCTGTCTTCTGGAATGGGCGTTCCCACCGAGGGAGGAGACCTGAAGGCTGAGAGCCTTCAACTGGCATTTGGCGATGTCTGGGGATTCAACAAAAGGCATGCCATTTTCCATGCTGCCTACGCTTACTAGTTTGGATGATTTCGGTGTCATTTCCCCTTCCTAAACCAATGGCTTTCCTCTTGTGGTTTGTGCATCAGTGAAGTTTCTTGACTAAACTTTTGGGGAAATTGCATCCATGTCAATGTATTGTTAAATAAGCAAAGATAACTAAACCAAGTTCTTACTGTCATTTGAAGCGAAAACAGAAGAACTTTCCCCCATCCCAGAGTCCACATTGTGAAATGTGGGTTTCGAATCTTGCTTTTCGTTCAACAAAACAAAGATGACAAGAATGGGAGAATCTAGATTCTCGTAGCTTAAATTCCCAAGCTAGGTCTCATAGACTAGTTATGTGAATGGATCTTTGCATGGAGACAGAGCTCTGCGAGGGCTGAACGCCAGGAAGGGGCTGGGAAGGAATGGGACAGAGATATTGTCTGGGAAGAAGACAAATGCTGCAGCAGGACCCCTGGCTCCTGGTCATGGACTTGGAGCTACTTCTTCCTTTCCTCCTTGAACCTCAGTGGTTTATGATACAGAAACTGAGAACAGAAAAACAAAGAGCAAAAAGAATCATTTACCTTCACTGGAATCAATGATTTGTGGGACTTAAAATAAAAAGTATCCATTTCCATTTTACTCCATTCTACCTCGTATTCTTGGAAGCACATTAAATGCTAAATGCTTCTCTTTTTCCCTAAGTGAAATATCACTATTGAGTGAGAACCAAGATCAGTGGTTTTTCTAACCAACAGTGTAGCAGCATCCTTTATCCTGAAATTTGAGCTTTTATTCTTTCAGGCTTCCTGTCATGAAGAGACAAGTCCTCTGAGAACTAGCCAATTTTTCTTCTCATACTTGTCAATTTACATCTCTCAATTACTGAGCATTAGAGTAATGTAATGTTTTGGCAGGTAAATATTTTAATTTTTTTGTTTTTGGTGCTTCTACTGGGGCTGGACACTGTTTCTTAGCTTTTTCACTTAAGGCTGGCACTCTACCACTTGAGCCACAGCTCAAGTTTTTGGTAGTTAATTGGAGATAAGAGTCTTTTGGTAGTTAATTGGAGATAAGAGTCTCAGGGACTTTCCTGCCTATACTGACTTCAACCCTTGGTCCTCAGATCTCAGCCTCCTGAGTAGATAGAGTTATAGATGTGAGCTACCAGCACCTGGCTTACAGGTTAACATTTTAACGCAAACCCTTTAAATTTCTACTCAATCATCTTATTGAAAATAAGGCAATTTCTTCTCATATTTTGTCATAGTTTTTATGGACCTAATGATCATATAAATTGGTTTCATAAACAGAATTTTTGGGGTGGATTTCTAAAATCACTCTGTTCATCTATCCAAATCTCTCCTTTTGCTAGAAGTATATCCCTATTCTCCAGCCTGCTTGCTTTCTCAGAACAGGGGGTGGTAGTAACAGACAGCAGTCTGCCATAGTTCAGTTCTTGGGCTCTGGATCTTGAGATTGCAATCTGATTTGCTTACTTGCTACTTGATAATTTGGGGAAGATTGCGTCTTTGTATCTCGGTTTTGACATCTTTTAAATGAAGATGATAGCATTGTCTGCTTTATTTGTTACAAGGGCTAAATAATACTAATACCTGTAAAAAGACCAAAAGGCCATTTGAGGCAAAGAAACCTCACCAAACAGCCTCTTTTTTTTTTTTAATGAGAAGGGCTTGGACTTACAAATTCAAGGTCTAGATTTCAATGTTTGGGGTTGTCAATAAAGTTTCTTTATCTCTGAAATAGGGGAGTTTTCGACTCCCCTGCACTACTGTGGTAGTTGTCATTGTCCACCGTTGTCACAAGGATGAGCAGTCATGTTGGTAGACAGACTTGCAAACTATTGCTCTATCCATGCCAAGGACTTTCCCAACTGAAATGCATCATGGTAGTATAAGTTAAAATTTATGCTGTGTATTAGTTTTTTTGTTTACTGTTGCTATATTGAAGTACTTGAGGTTGAATATTTATAAACAAGAAAGTTTAGTTTGCTTCTAGTTTTTGAAGCCCAAAAGTGTGACACTGGCTTCTACTCAGCTCTGGTGAGGACCTCATGGTTGGTGACACCACGGTTGTACGAGCAGGTACAGAACAGACCACACGATGTGACAAGAAAGCAAAGACCACGTGATGACTCTGGTTTACAACAACTATTATTTTCACTGGGTGCTCATGAGTTCCTTCTGAGACAGATCTTCAAATGACCCAACTTCCTCACACTAGGCTCCACCCCTCTGTCACACTGGACACCAAACTTCCAGCACATGGGACCTTGGGAAGCCCACTCAAAGCATAAGCAAACTGTAACGTGTTGTAATTGTGACACACGCAGTACTGTCTTGAAATCGCTCTCTGTAGGAGGAGAGTGTCTGCTTTAACCACCAGAACTTAGTAGTACAGATTCAGAGGAAGGGGAGATCCTGGTCTTTCTCAACAGGCTGCAGATCTGAGAGTAACAGCCATTGTCTTATTGTCCTGATGATTCACAGAGCCAGAGCACTTCTCCTCTCCTCTGCTGTCCTTTCAAATTAAATTCATTGCTCTACAAGATGTCTCTGGTTCCCAGAAATGACGCAAGTGGTGTGTACCCTGTGCAAAGCCTGAACATTTGACTCTCACGGCATTCTCCCAAGAAGTGAGCGAGGTTCTGCCACTCACTGACAATTCCAATAAGACCTTTTCCCTCTTGCTTAACAGAAGCAGAGACAGAATAACAGTTACATGATTTCCTTTTATTAAAAGTCTTACAAAGCTGCCTTAAATTTCTTTTTGGATAGCTTTCCAGAACACATTAAAAAAAAAAGCATCTCAGTAGTATTTGTTCACATGGGTAATATTTGGTCATGCAGACACAAGAAACAAGCATTTCATAGTTGCTTAAAAATGAAATGAGGGGCACTAGTTAAAGCACATTAGTCTCTTTAAACAAGCCTAAATGCTTTTAAATTGAGCTGAAGTGGAACATGCAGTTTCTTGAACATCTTTTCTGTACAAGCAATAATTTACAGCAGCTCACACATCTGGTCCCAGGGGACTACAAGTGTCAGAGGACAGTTGGCCAGCGAGATACAGTTGGCATGGAAACATGTCCAGAGTGGCTAGCAGCTATATGCCAGTGGTGCTTTATTTTTAAAAGGACGATACTAGACATAGATGAAAATGAACTAAGCAACCCAAAGACAGTGAAAGGAGGGAGGAATGAGAGGGAAAGAAGGAACAGCTTAAACAAAAAGAAAGAAATGTAAATGCTAGCTGATGTGGAAGAAATAATTGTATTGTCAAAGCTCATAGAATTCACAAACTTTATAGACCATGATAATGACAGTTTGCCTTGTGAAGGTTAAAATATGTTTGCAAGGGCTGGGAAGGTGGCTCAATGGTAGAGCGCTTGCCTTGCATGCATGAGGCCCTGGGTTCGATTCCTCAGCACCACATAAACAAAAAGAAAAAAGCTGGGAGTGGCGTTGTGGCTTAAGTGGTAGAGCGCTAGCCTTGAGCTGAAGAGCTGAGGAACAGTGCCCAGGCCCAGAGTTCAGGCCCCACGACCAGAACCCCCACCAAAAAAAAAGTTTGTGACTTTAAGTATCACTATTCCACAATACTGTGAAATATGTTAAATTTTGCATACAACTAAAAAAGAAAAGGAAAGCGAAAGAAGGGGTGGGTTAGGAGCCATGGGTGACAAAGCTGTCAGACACTTGTATTCGTACACTGTTTTGTAGAATGGGAACTCCTTGTACAACCACTTCAAGATAATAAAAAATGAATCAATAAAAATAAGCTCAACAAAAAAAAAGGAAGGCATAGATCAGTAATGTTTCTGTGAACCAGAGATCCCCTCCTTTTCTTCTTTTCCAGGGTTAACACTGCCGAATATATACAAGAATGTTAGCATGTAATTGGTTTCTGCCACTTCTATAAGGAAATGAGGGCAGGTATTGTTTCCCCCCTCTCCCCCCACCCCTGTTTCATAGCTGAGAAAATTGATGGTCAGAGAAGTCAACTAACCTGAGCCGATATAAACCCGGCTCTCATTCGCCAGTCCCTCTGACGTCATGCTGATGTGGCCACCACAGCTGCCCTCTGTTAAGAAAAACTTTAAAGCCGTCTAAGTGGTCCTATACATCAGCAAAAGCCTGTCAAGGTGTGTGCAGAGCCACAGCGTTCCCCGGAGAGTCCGTAGAGGAAACACGCAGGGTTCTGTGGGAGCCCAGTGTGCAAACTTGAAATGAGTAAGCATACAAGTCCTAAGGAATCTGAATTTCATCGCTGAACAGTCTATGTGGATCTATTACTGTGGCAAAACACTTGTGATGCTTTGCTCTAAATAGGCCTGTTAGCATATGCTTCTTGGTCTGCCACAGGGCCTGTAGCCTTGGGAAATATTATCTGGTGTGAGAGACAGGTTCTGATCAGATCGTTTCACATTTTGAATGGCTGCTCGTCCATTTCCATTGACCTGGAGCTGCCTCTCTGTCTGGGTTCTCCTCCATGGATCTTTTCCACTTGATGCCTCTGTGTTCAGTAAACCTTTCCTGAAACGGACTCCTCGTGATGACAATAATGGTATCTCCTGACTGGGAAACGGGCACTTTGCATGTATGCCTGTATTTGGCCTTCACAGCTATTGCAAGAGGGAAGGTTGTTTCTATTTCACAGAGGAAAATATTAAAGCTTGGGAAGGAAAACCTGCCCAAAGTTTCTGAACTTGCAAATGGGCAGATGTTCTGGTTAGTTTTATGGTATGAAATACATTCATTTTGTTAGATCCCATAATTTCATGAGTCAAGAGCTGGGGCAGATTCTATCAGGGATAGTATCTGTTCCACATGGCTTTGGTTAGAGAATCCATTTCGAAGGTAACTTACCACAGAGCTGGCAGCTAGGCTGTTAGCCAAAAGCCTCTTCCGTGTGGCCTCCTCATGTCCTCAGGCATGCAGATGGGCTTTAAGAGCATGAAGGCCAAGAGACAAGACGGAGAGCTGCCAATCACTGTGTCCTGGCCCCCAAAATGGATATGCTAATACTTAGGCTATGTTTATCTCCCACAAAGTCACGGGAATCCCTAAGATCAGAATGGGTGAGAGACGCAAGTTTACCTCTTCTTGGGAGGAGTGTCAGGGAACGTGCACTGGTGATGAATCCATAGCCACAAGAGAATACAGAGATCATTTTCACACATCTAAACTAGGACCGTGTCAGATGTCTTTCTCAAGCACTGCATCTGTGCTGTGTAATATAATGACTCACCTGTGAGCTTCTGAGGGTGAGGATCGTGTCTCATGCACCTTGTATTAGACACCACACCTACCTGAACATAGCCTAGACTCCATTAAGTGCTATAGAATGGAATGGGAGAAAGCTTATTTCTAAGTAGCTCTCTTAATCAAAGCAAAATCCTGAACCACTCCAGGCCTTAGCTCCTTTCTCTGTGAAATGAGGGACAGGATCAGATTATCCCAAAGTCTTTTCTTTTTTCTTCTTCCTAGAGCACCACTGTAAGAGTCTGCCAGAATGTCAGTTACAAAAACTCATGGCCTAAGCAATAGTCATTTTGGTTTTATTTTTGTTTTTGGCAGTACCAGGGTTTGAACTCAGGACCTTGCGCTTGCTAGGCAGGAACTGTATGACTTAAGTGCTAGCTTCTTTGCTTTAGTTCTTTTGCAGATAAAGTCTAACATTTTTGCCTGGACTGGGTTCTTGGGCCTGTGATCCTCCTACATACACCATCTGTACATTTAGATTTCCAGGTGTGAACACTAGTGGGTCTTGGTAATTTTTGCCCAGGCTAGCCCCTGAACTGAGATCCTATCAATCTCTACCTTCTAACTAATGGAAATTACAGGCATGAACCACCATACTCAGCCAACAATAGTCATTTACTTTCTATAGTTCTGGAGGCTGGGAGGCCTAAGATCATGGTCTTTCTCAATTTGATTCCTAATGTAGGACCACTTCTTGGCTTTCAGATGTCTATCATATTACAGTCCTCAATTTCAGAGCGGGGAGGGGGGGTAATAGAGTCTCCTCTTCTTACAAGGACACTATATGATCAGACTATCATAAGGGCTCCAACTTAATGAACACTCATAACTTAATTACTCACAAAAACCCAGCCTCCTAATATCATCTCACTGAGCATCAGGGATCAGCATGTGAATTTTGGAGGGATGCAGATATTCCATCTATAGGAGCCATGCTTCTAACCGACTCAAGACAATTAATTACAAAATAAATGGAGCCTGGATATAGATCTCAAATAAGAGGAGTCTAGGAACCCAGAAAGCTGAGAGTGAAAATGAAAGAGTAAAGGCCATGAGATGTTCTGCAGACAGATTTAAAAGACTCTACTTGGAAGAGAAAGGATGCTGTTAAGGTACCTGATTTATGGCCGTGCTTACAATAGAAAGGAGAAAATGGGAAGAGGCCTTTTCAAAGGGTGAAGACATTGAACTGGGACTAGTTAATCACCAGGAGTGTGAGAAAATAATCAAGAGGACTCCAGATTTTGTCCCTGAGTGATGGAGAATGCAAATTTATGCACCTTCAGTAATGGCTCTCAGCTCTGACTAAAGATTTGTTTGGATGTCTAGACCAATTTTCCAAACCTTCTGGAAATGAGCTTGGCATGTCAGTATTTTTAAGAGACCCTTAGGTATTCTACTGTGCAGTTGTGTTTGACAATATCTTATTTAAAGTCAAAAGTTTCTGGATGTTACAAAATCATTTTTAGAAAAAACGACTGGGAATAAGACACACATAACTTGAGATATGAGTCACGAGGCATGCACACAATAATGTCCTCTCCAGACATAACTGCAAGCTGGCCTTCAGAAGATGTGAATGGGTGAGATTACAAGCAAAGGGAAGAAATTAAATTGCAGAAAGAATTAAGTTGATCATCAACTGAACATGGAATAGGAAGGTTGTCCTGGCTGATCCAGGTAGGCCTAATGTAACCCCAAGGGCCTTTAAGAAGTGGGAGAAGATAGTTGAGAGAGTCATCAGAGAGGTGCAATGTTACTACCTTTGAAGATGGAGGAAGGGGCCACAAGTCAAGGAATGTGGGTAGCCTCAGATGGAGAAAGGGGCCACAAGTCAAGGAATGTGGGTAGCCTCTGGAAACTGCAAAGGACATGGTGGATTTCCTTTGCTTCTCCAGATAACAATGCGGTCCTATGGCTAGGATCCACTTTAGCCTACTAGACTACAAAACTTTGAGCTAGTAAATCTATGGTATTTTAAGGCACAGAGTATGCAGGAATTTGTTACAACAGCCTCAGGAAATTAGCATAGATTGTCAGATCATTAAAGCTTCATGGAACAAGTATATTTTTGTAAACTTTTGGAGGGAAAGTGCCAGTGGAGGAAAAAACAGTATTTTTTAAAGTATGTCAAGGCTGTATAATTTCTGTCTAGAATACCTAAGGTCAAAAGTCAAAGAAACAAAACAGTATTGTGTGCATGTCACCAAGTTCCTTTGGAATGACAGGCAGGGAAGTCTCTGAAAGTATCTCCATCGAGTTACAGGGATCTCCTTAGAATGAACCATTACCAACACACTCGTTTTGCTTGGATAGTTCTGAATGAGTCAAGTTGGCAAAGAAAGTAGACAGGATCTGTCGTTCCTTTGTTGTAGCTCATCGCCTGAACGCAACCTGGAGATTCGCATGCTTATCACAGCCCTTTAATCGGATTGGTAAACTGCTGATTTCTTTTTATTGGATTTTTCTTGAATAAAAAATTTGATTGGGAGGCATACAGATGAGAGAGAGAGGGTGGGAGAGAGAGACAGGGACAGAGACAGAGAGAATGAGACAGAAAAGCAGACCCAGATCCGGGCCACAGCCCGAGGTCCACCCCGCCCTTTATGGATGGGTATCTTCATTCAAATGCTTGCTGAACACCGGATCTGCACACTCGTGTGTCCCGCTGGGGCTCGTCCGGGCATGAAGTGGCCGAAGCTCCTGTCTTCCCGTGGCTCACGGCTGGGAGGGGACGTGGGACCCGGGGTCAGGCCATGCCCAGCAGGCGGGAACGGGAAGGGGCCCGGGGCCACGAGCCCGACGCGGGGATGGGGAAGGGAGCAGGGTGCTTTCCGGAGGCAGGACTTGCTCGGGCGGTGCTCCCCGACCGCGGTTCCCAGGCCCCGCAGGTCCACCGGGGCGGCCGGGGCGGAGGCCGGGAGCCGGGGTCCGAGCCTGAGCGGGG
>NW_012267256.1:4712263-4726037 GCF_000151885.1 Dipodomys ordii
GTGCGGGCCCTGCACCCTCCCGGACACGCGTGCGGAGCCCCGCGGCCGGACAGTCCCGGACCGGGCCGGCGAGCTCGGGTCCTGTACCCGGGGCCTCTGCCCCGCGCCCATCCCGACCCCAACTGTTGCTGGCACCGCGGCTTCCCCGGAGGAGAGCAGCCTCGGCGCGGGGAGCTCTGGCGGCCGGCAGGGAGTGGTCAGGCCGCCGCGGCGCCGGGTCTGGAACAGCTGACTTTCCTAGCGCTGACTAACAGCTGACTTTCCTAAGTGTTCGGGGCTTCCCCAACACAAACTTTCCGCCGCCGGGAAGGTTTTGACGCTAAAGAAACAGAAGCCCGTGTCCCGCTCAGAGACGCCGTCCGTGATGAACAGTGAAAGTGCTTTCACAGGCCTGGCGTAGAAGAACATGCATAATTTATGATCTGTTCACTTATCAGCTCTAGTAGAAGCCACAATAGGAAGATGACATCTTCACACAAGGCAGTTACTGTATGCAACTCACCCCCCAACACACACACACACACACACACACACAGGAGTGCAGGAAGAAAAGCCTTAAGATGCCCCTCTTCTGATTGAGAGCGTGCATAGGAGTGAGCTCCTTACAGGGTTCTAAGCCTAAGTATCTTGCAAGTACCACTAAGGTTGATTAATGATAAAGTGAGTACTTGGATTTTTTACCTTACACCTTCCAACATGCCAAATGCTTGTGGGAATTTCAGAATTGGGAAAGTCTGTGATCATCTCTGTGGTTATGGCCTCTATACTTTTACTAGAGCATGTGAACAACAATACCTACTGTGGAAATTTACTAACAGTTTTGTATCTCAAATGGAATATGTACTGCTCTCCCCTTTACCTGGCAATGGGAGAAAAATGTTGAAAATCATACACAAGTCCATTTTGGTAGCCTTTTATGCGAATGGATGCGGATGAGAGTGAATGTGACCCTCAAGAAATAGCGTTTTCAGCTGCACCGGTGCCCATCCCTTCTCTTTTATCCATATCTCAACAATTAACATTTAGATTTTGGGGGCCTGATGTGAACAAGAAGTTTGTCCCATTTCTGAAGAGCAATTGATGGGATGGAAATTTTCCTTATTTCAGAGTAATCAGTTGAAAGTAATGTATAATCTATTTACCGAGTCCCTTCATTAGACAAGCAATTGCTCTACATCTTTTTTTTTTTTAAAGAGGAAAATGGGAAAAAGAGATGTTTTGAAAGTCCGTTACTAGTTTCCTGCTATAGCCAAGATAATTACTGCTAATTTCATCTTTTCATGGACTAGTCTTCTGGATAGAAATTATGATTAAACCTTTCAGGTCAATTACAGCAAAGAGGTCACACAAAAATATTTCCTATAAATGTTTTAGGTAATAAAATTTGTACCGAATATGTGATAGTCAAGTACAGTAAAAGATACATTTTACTTTAGACAACCTTTTCACTGGAGAAAAAACTAAGTCCATGATTATGTCATTTATTTGTGACAAGTTTATTCAAATAAAATAGTAGGATTGTAAAGAATCCTTGCTAATCCTTTTAATGAGAAGGAATCTGTTGTATTGGTCTTCACATATAAGCCTTACTAGAATCACAGTTTGAATTTAAAGATTATGCATAAGCTCTTTCTCATTAGGAGTTAAATATAGATTTATTTATATGAAACCTAAAGATGCCTAATGGCTACTCGTTATCCTCAATTTGACTCTGTGCTTTGATAAAGTGTGATGTAGATTGATATACATCTTTTAAATAGTTAAGGTTCCTTCTAAAGGTTGAATATAACTTCATGATTGTAGGGGCTAGTTATTTCAATAGATCAAAAGACCTTGAACTGCAAAATGGGACCGCTGGCAAGCGTGGACAGAGTTGCCAGTAGTGAAAACTTTGGCATGCTTGCCATTTCTCCACTTGAGCATGTTTGTTTAGCTGTCACTGTGAAGACAGAAAGCTTTACTGTGCTAAACCAAGCCCTGGTGTTGAGCAAAAATCATTGAAGGAGGGAGAATATGTTTGAATTCTACCAGAAATCAGGAGCTAATTTCCTCTAGAGCTGGGAGATCACTCAGTTCTATTAGGTGCAGCCTAATCTGGGCCATACATGGAGGCAGGATTTAGCCATGTGACCCATTCTTCTTCGTCCGGAATCTCCCCTTCCGATGCCCGCACTTGGTTGGGAATTTGTAATAGTTCTCAGAAATGGCAAAAGTAAACTTCAAGTGTGGGCTAGCAGGACCACCTCTCTCAGAGCTTCTGTGATTTTCAAGAGGGCCTATGGTTGGCCAGCTAAGGATCAGCCTGGACAACTAGAGTCAACGTTTGCCAAGTAAAGCTTGGTTGCAGGTGGAGGGCAATGGGGGAAGAGTTACTCTTTTCAAGCACACTTTGCCTTCTTGGCAAACACAGATGGACACGTATGGCATTGATACCATGATTGTTACAGCAATAGGGGGAGCTGGGTAAGCAGTAAGACCCCAGGCCTTGGAGAGAACCACTTGGGATGGTAATCGGAAGATGGTGCTTTATACTGGGTCTCACGCTTCTCTGTGAGAACTTGGCTATGTTTGTGGTCTGGATCTTGCTTGCAACCTGAAATGACGGTGCAAACAGATTTTCCTTTTCCTCTAACAATGACTACCTGGCAGTTCCTTCAGCTTCCTGCTCAGATCAGAGCCGAGGCAGAAATCAAATCCTTGCTTTCCAGCTTAGCTACATCATTCTTACCCTGCTTCACTGGTAAGAGAGATTGGAGGACGGTAAAGAATGAGAGGTTCCTGCCCTCGGTCATGACTTGGGAACTGCCTCCAACTTCGTGGCTTTTAGTTCAGAAAAGCGCTCAGGTCACGGACAAATTCAAACAAGTACGTGGTCCAAGTTTACATCATTTTCTTTTTTGGGGTAGGGAAGGGGAAATAGTGTAAATAAGGAGTTGTCTGAGGGAGCATAGCGGCTTAGGCTGAGGCTGGCCTCCAGCTGGGCTCCCCACCCTGCATGGGCTTGCTGCTGAACCCTCGGCCAGTGGCAGAAGTTGCTGCAAGTCAGGTGGGTGGGAAATCTCTGCCACCCACATCCCGCACTTGTAGACCAAGAGCCAGGCGTAAAGGGGCGTCCAGAGCACGCCTGTGTCCTAGGAATGCTGTTTTCTTTCTTCCTTTCTTTCTTTTTGAGAGCAAAGTGAGTAAAGAGACCCCACTGTGGGCTGGGAGGGGAGCTGTAGCTCTCACTCTAGCAGGTGGACAAAGGCTTCACGTCTGCAGTGGGTATATGTTTTCTATAGGAGGAAAAAAAAACCATCTGGGTGATGTAAGTCTCAGCTCCTGATCTGTGGTATTGGCAACAGGGACGAGAGAGCACATTCTAGACTGCAAATGAAGACCTGCATTAGAGTGGAAACTGGATGTGGGAATTACGATCAAGGAAAAAAAAATACTGCAGCAGAACTGCCGGAAAATCACCTCAATTGGAAATTAGAGAAATTTCTTCCTGATTTCCTCTGTGGGAAGAAGTTCCATGTTGGAGAAAAGGATCTTTAAAAAGGTTGCTGCGGTTAGGACTGATCGTGATGGAAAAGCATCCGAGCAGTTCCTTAGGAAGAACTGAGGTCGTTCTGATCTGCTCTGGCGCCACCAAGAGCAAGCCAAAGCTGGTGCTTTGAGTCGGTGCCACTAGCCAGACCATTTCAGGAATCCAAAGCACTTCCGGGAATCTGGCAGTGTCACCCGGCTCAAGGACCCAGGAAGAATGAGGCTTTGATTGTATTAGTCCTGAAGTCAGCTGTGTTCCTCACTGCCGGAAGAATCCAGACAAGCAGCTGGGGGTCTGTCCCAGCCCTAGAGCCTTTGGGAAAGAGCCAGATCTTTTCGTTGAAAAGATGTGTCACTGTGGGAAGGTCTGCCTCTAAGGGAGCGGTTCACTGTTGCTCAGAGAGATGCTTGGGCCCTGTCGGCCATGATGAGTGAGTACCTGCCTCTGTGATTTTGGGACTGTTTATGTCAACTCAGTCAAAAGACAACAGTTCTGGTATGATGTGCTCGTCTTGATATAGAACTGATGTGCACCATTATTGACATGATTTTGCATTTGGACCACAAGTCTGGAGGGCAGGGATCTAGCTCTCCCTCCATGGAGTTCTAGCTGCATAGAAAGTGCCTGGGTCTAGATGGAGGCAGCAAAGGAGAAGAAATGAAAGAGGCAAAGGGTGTGGCTACGGGGGGTCCTGGGGGAGCCGAAGCGTTTATAGTCCTTCTTGAAAGGAAACTGGGGAAGGGTAGGGTCGGCATACACAAGAGGTGGCATTCACATAGTCTTTACTATGAATGGCTCCTCCTGGGTTTGGGCAGTACAAGTTGGCACCTTCGTTCCTGGCTGGCTTGTCAGAGCTACCGAAATAGCTCACCCAACATCACTGGCGGCATCCCGAATCCATTTCTCTGTCAACCCTGTGACTTCAGACTTCGATCTTCAGGGACAGGTAATCTTTCTTCGTGAGAGCTTTGGTGGGGATAACAAAGTGGTAGATCACCCTAAAACAAAACAAAACTCCAGACCCGCAGTTCCAGAAACATTAACATGCCACTCAGCCTTGGATCCTGCAGTGAAACTGGACTCGTCACGCAGGTTGGATGTAAAGTCAGAGTGCTGCACCTGAAGCTCTTAGCACAAAACTTGAGACAATAGCTCATCTCTCCACTTACCCAAACCTTATTATCATAGATAACAGTATCATTTACTGAGTTTTCCCCAACTAGAAACTTCCTTCTCTTTCTCCTCCCTGCCCACCATATGAGGCATCCCTGAGTGACCGGAAGGACTGAAATGGCCAGCATAGTGGTCTGCAGACTCCCCTCCCCCGCAACCAGGGAGCCCCGGAAATGGCAGGCACTGAGCTCGAGAGTATCATCTTTAGCCTTCTCCCACCCTCCCACCCTCCCTTACAAACCTCATGATCACTTGGTGTTGCTCTTAAGAGTGTAAACAACAGCTACCCATGGCCCTGCTGTCCATCTTCTGGCTTCCTTCCTGCGGTCTTGATTCAAATAGTTCCTGTCTTTTTTTTTTCTGAACAAAGAAAAGATGGGAATTCAGCCATTGCTGAATCAATTCTTTCTACCTCGTCCTTCCCACTCCTTGAGTCTAAGGCAGAGTTTTAAATAATGCTTTCAGACTACTTATCTCTGTCTTCCATTATATCACAGCTGAGCAAGTTTGATGAGTGCTCATTTGGCCAGAGTAGAGACCACGATCTCAGTATGGTTTTGCTCACCGTTGTATCTCTCGGGCCTGGCACAATGCCTGACGCACTTTGAGTGTTTTCAGAATGGATGAAGCCACAGATGCAGAGCCCAGCACAGAGCAGTGACTCAGTAAAAATGGGTATCCAGGGAACCTGGCAGTGGCCCTACTTAGAATTCCAGCTGTGCAGAAGATGGGGATGAGAAAAATCACAGTTTGAGGCCAGCCTGCAGAAAGACCAGGACAGGGGTGGGGCTCGAGTGCTCGCCTTGCCAGCGTGAGGACCTGAGTTCAAATCTCAACACAGCCAAAAACGTTACAAAAAGAAAAAAAAAATAGCTCCAAGGCCACATGCAGACATTTGAAGGGCTAAATCTGAAGCAGAACATGCAATAGCAACGCAGGATTCCAAGTTGAGTTTTGCTAGACAGCATGGAGCATTAAGGTCTAGGAGTGTTACATGCACTACACAATAATACAAAATGTAGTTGCCAAGTAAAGATGTTAGGTGTTATGTACGACTGCCTGAAATCTATAAAAACTGAATGAGTTTGAGCATGGGTGAAGGAAGACAGAGGGAAGGATGGGGCCAAACATCTCCATAAAAACACTGAGGAGGGGCTGGGAAGGTGGCTCAGTGGTAGAGTGCTTGCCTCACATGCATGAGGCCCTGGGTTCAATTCCTCAGTACCACATAAACAGAAAAAGGTGGAATGGCACTGTGGCTCACGTGGTAGAGTGCTCTCTTGCCTTGAGCTGAAGAGCTGAGGGACAGCGCCCAGGCCCAGAGTTCAACCCCCAGGACTGACAAAACAAAACAAAGACTGGCATTGGATGGCTGTAATCTCTGCCCCAGTACCCGAGAGACCCAGCCTGTTCTCTACTTCAGTACCAACATGGGAGAGATGGGCAGGGAAGCCTTTCAAGGTCCTTGAGAGGAAGGGTAAAACTATTCTGGACTTTTGTCCAAACATAGCATTCTGAGTAAAACTCACACATGGGTAAAACTCATGCAAGGTCCTGAATCAGAGTTTTTCTCTATCTAGTGGAACTTAGTGCTAGCGCATGATCAAGCTCCTCATTTTATCTAAGTCTTAGGGATGGAGCCCAACTCTCACTGAGACTCTTAGTGGCCTGTAATGCAATCTTTTCAGAATGCTGATGCCTAGAAAAATTGCCTGGAAAGTCAAAGCTATGTTAGTGTGCCATTTTCTTAGCTTAGCATTTCTGAAATTAGTTTTTTATTTAGTTCTTAGCTTATTATGCTTGCACAGTCTTTTGTTTGATTGTTTTTTCTCTATCATATGTGTATCTTATTATAAGTAGCTTATACTTTTGCTCTCTGGAAAGAATACATGAGTACATTCTATATTAATGGATAGGATCTCAATTATAGCTTGGGAACAGGTCTTGTCTAGTTCAGGGTTTACTGCTCGTATTAGAGAATCACCTTTGTTAGCAACAGAGACTCTGTGGTAGAGGCTTCAAAACAAGTAGCTAAGAGAATGCATGAACACAATCAAATGTGTATCTGTGCTCTCATACTTGATAATAGGTACCTTTGCTTGGCAATCATTAACCACCCACTCCATTAGGTGGCCATCTTTCCTAAATCAAATCTTAGCAGATGTTCATGCACAGAACATGAGTTCTAGGTTCAGCTTTTTGTTCTTTCCAAATTGTTTCATGGTATGGTGGCTGACAGAGTGGGGGTTCGTTTTCTGTTCTGTAAAGTAAGAACAGTAAGAATGTTTCCCGCCTACGCTTGTGCGCGCACTAAGATGAGACCCGAATCTTCATCCAGGACAAGAGAGGACGGCAGCCCTCTTCATGTTTTAAAGAAAGAGAAGCAATGCGTACCTTCTGTTGGTTCTACTAGAATTTGTTGACTGTCTTAGCCCTAAGAGAGAGGGTTTTTTTTGTAGTTGCTATGTCTATTTATTTCCCCAGTGGCTGTGAGGACCAAGTCTCCACAAAGTAAGAGATTTGCCCAGAGTTGGCTTCCAGACCCACAGACAACTCCAGGACCTCTCCCTTATATGGTCAGGACCTGTTTTCATGAAATCCCTGGTAACATTTAATTCTCTTTAAATTAAAAGGGAACAACTCGACAGGTTTATAGGTTGGTTGGATGGTAGATTTATGAGATTGTATGTACATCTTTCACTTTGGCCCAAGAAAGCTTCATTTCATTCTGTTGCCTGTTTCATATTAAAAGCCCTTGGACAACTGAGCAATCAACCAATGTTGCTGAGATTAGCTTCGGAGGAAAACATGGCATTAGGCTGCTGAATACACTGGGAAGTAGCTTTTTTCTTGCTTGCTGTATGCCCATTTGGAAGGAAAGGAAACAATTGTTAATCTATTTGGAAGATAGGGTGGGAGGCCAGCTTTTAGAGTAACTAGAAATATGAACTTTGGTGACTTAAGTAATGAGAACTCACTTGTAAAGCATCTGTAATGGAAAATCACATATGAATGTCAAGGTTGTGAGCACAGCTTTTGGTTGGGCAGCCTTTTCCGTGGCTCCCACTCTGTTGGGATTGCTTCGATTGGGTGACTGACATGAGAAGGTAGAAAGAATTCACCTTGAGGTAAAACTGGGAAGAAGAGCTGGGATCAGAACACAGCTCAGTTGTACCGAGCTGATATTGGTTCTTGAATCATCTATGGAAGACTCTTAGTTATGCCCAACACAGGCATAAAGGAACGGATGAAAATCGAGAGGCAGGAACGAGGGACGGCAATGCAGGATTGGAAGGAAAACTGGAGAAAAGAGGACGAACAGGTTTGGAGGAGGGGAGTGAGTCTGAAAAGTATTTAAGAAGAGAAGGAAATAGGAAAATCCAGATGGGCTGAATTGCAGATACGACAGCCCTTATGTGGGAACTCACCTCGCTGACAACATCCGCTACCTAGAGTCACCTGAGGAAGACAAACTAGGTAAGAATTGCTCTCCTTCGGGCAGCTGAAACGGATGACTAAAAACTCATTAAGTTTCTCACAGGAAAATCCCCTGAGCTCTATTCTGGAGACAGATTGTGAAATCTTTCCCCACAATTGTTCAGAACAATACTAGGAGTACGGCAAGGTCACATAAGGTCACTGATGCCACCTGCCCCTGTGAATATTCTTCTCTAGCATGTGCTTTGCTACTATGCACTTGCATTTTTTTCAGAAGTGACTTTTGGCAAGAAAGGAGCCACTGCAGATCGATTATGAGGAGAGAACTGCACGGAGAATTCCCCAAGCAAAAAGGATGGAGAAATCCGTGTACCCAGTCCTTCATCCAGGCCATTGCAATCGGTGGGGGCATAAAGAGTGATTCCAAGGAGATAAAGTCACTGAAGCTCAGTGTCCTGTTTAAGATGTGCTTTCAGAAAAACTTCTCCTTCAGATAAATTAAAGTACAAAAAGTAGAAGAGAGAAACAGGCTTGTGGAGGGTAAGCATAATGGTCCGGCAAAGCCTGTTGTATGGGAAACCGTGAAGACAGAGGTCTAAAATGTCCCAGACACAGGGCCATGAGTCAGGGTGCAGGGTGATGGTGCTAAAATGTGAGCTGAGGTGGAAGGTATAAATAGGCCATTGGAATGTACAAGATGTCAGTCTCTGCCCCCCACTTCCGTCCTGAGTCGATGACTCATTTGAATCTGGACTCCAGAGAGCCATAACAATGACCATGGGCATGAAAAATAAGGTCTCCCCCCCATGAGAAAAGCTTCAGAAGGGGATGGGGCAGACTTGTTGCCGGCCTTTCAGCCAGCTGAAGGATTTTATGAAAGAATTCCCACTCATGGGAATCATTTTCTCCAGTTGAAAGATCAGGACTTTCAGGGGAAGGAGGTATTTCTTTTCTTCCTTTAAAGAAAACTCATCCATTTAATACGAACCATTGGTGTGTGTGTGTGTGTGTGTGTGTGTGTGTGTGTGTGTGTATGTGTGTGTGTGTGTGTGTGTGTGTGTGTGCTACAGAAGAATGATCTGTGATTTAGCAAACGATTGTCAAAAGAGAAACATATGCTGGGCTTATTGCTCTTTGAGAAGAGGCAGAAGTTCATCCTGGAAGTAGACACATTTTACCCCTCTCTTCACACATGTTTTCTGCAGCAAGTGGTCAGAGACTCCCATCAGACCAGCACCTGACTCTGAGAATGCAGAAGTGTTAGCGCAGGTGGTTAGATCAGCTGTCTACAGCCATGGGGTGTGTCTGAGAGGATAAGAGGCAGCATGGCTGCCCCCCCCAACCCCTGAAGGCAGAGCTCCCCGGCCCCTTGCCAGAGAAGCCAGGGGAAAACTCACTCCTAGGTTTCTCTTCTTCATTCTTTCTATCTTTAACTCAACGATTTTCTGCCACATAACTGGCATTTATTTGAACAATTCCACCATCACAGACATTTACCTTTGAAGCTATCTTTAACATGGTCTTAGACTTTTAGATTTTAGTCTCTTCCAACTTCTTTGGGTTGCAGATTGAGTTCCTTATGAAAGTAATAAATAAACATTAAGTCTAATTTGGGAACTAGAGAAAATCTGAAGATGTACTCATTGAGGAAAAAAATAGAAATGTGGTTCAACATTTTGCTTGCCCCTCCCCTGCTTTTACTACGTTTCATTATGCTATAGTCAGCAATTTTGGGCATAAAACATTGTATCCTGTCTTGAAATCATATTCTTTTTATCAGTACTAGACTGAATTCAGGGCCTCTAGCGTGCTAGATAGATAGATATACTCTGCCATGTACTTGATCCACGCCCCCAAGCCCTCTTTTTACCTTAACTATTTTTAAAATAGAGTTTTCTGTGTTTCTTCCTCTTCCTTCTCTTTTTCTTTTCTTTTTTTCTTCTTTCCTCCATCTCTTCCTTTTGCACTGGGCCAGCCTCAGATCTCAAGTCTCCTACCTATGCCTCCCAGGTAGCTGGAATCGCAGATGCTCACCACCTTAGCATGCTCAGACCTTAGCATTATAGTCAGTAACAGGCCAGCTGCAAGGCAGGGTCTCTGGAGCCTCTGGCTCCTCTGATAGGTCTGTGGTGGGACCTTGCTTATGCTGATTGGGCTGGGTGTTCTAAGTGGAGAAAGCAACTTAATTGCCTTAAGCACCAGCTCTTCCCCTGTTGCAGAATGAATGTGTGATCCGACTTACTTTCTCTGTCTCTATTCCAGCCCCTTCCTCAACTCTTTATTTAGATCTTCTTCATTTACTATCCCAAAGCCTAAGAGCAGCCCACTCTGATGCAGTAAGGAGTGGTTTTAGGTTAGTGCAGCTTAAGGTTATTTAAACTGAATGCAAAACTCATATAAGAACACATGTTCCTCTCGATTAGCATTTTGTATAGCTAGAGCATTACAGAGGTTGCTGGATTGCTCATTCAGATTATACAAAGAGATCGCATGCTGGCCTGTGATACAGCTCCTGAGTGGAGGAATCCTCCTTCCTTTCCTTTCCCTTATTTTCCCTTCCATCCTCTCCTCTCCTCTCTCTCTACCTTTGTCCTCTAGGGATTTTAATCAGGACTCCAAACACACTTAATACACACAGTACCACTGAACTATAACCCCTTTCCCATGATGTTGCCAGAACTGTTTAAAGAGCTCCATTAACTCGCATTGGTGAAAAAAAAGAAACATTCAAGCATAGTTGAAAGACAGTTTAGAAAGATAGACTTCAGAGTGAGTCTGGGTCTGGCACTGCATTAGTGAAAAGTTAAGTCTTGTAGTTGTCCTGAAACCCGAACAGGATTTATTTTAAAATCAAAATAAAATCTGTACCCAACAGGATGATTTGTACAGAGCGTGGTAATCCCTTTACAGATATTGTCAGGAGAGCTTAATATGCTCCAAAGGAAATATGCCTGGGGATCATATTTTCTTTTTAAGGGTTGGGTGGGAATGGAATTCAGAGAGACTTAGCCCTGTAGTTGTTAAATCATGTACATCTGCGTGTTCATTAGCTTGCTATAGAGCCAGGGCTTCTGGAAGTAAATCCTTGGATGTTGACACCCCAAGTCACCCAACTCCTTTCTAAATATATTTTTGACAGTTTTAAAAGACATAAAGCAGAAAGCAGGAAGGGACAGCCTGGAGCGGTCAGATCAGGCCGGGGTCTTGTCGTGGATTTCCCCCCTCACACCATCTTCATGCTAATTCTTAGCTTCCTACTCAGCCCCAGCAGCCTCTGCTCCTGGACAGCGCCAGGAGAGTCGGCAGCTCCCAGGATTTGCTCAGGAGGACCTGTGTGGTTTCATTGTCCTTGGCCACACTCCTCAGAGGCTCCACTTCAAGAGGGGAAAACAGAGGCTCCAGGGGGTCATGAAGGGTGCTCTTTGGCACTCTAACTCATGTTAAAGTTGTCAAGAATGCCAGGCCCCCAAGTTTTCGCTTTCTCTTGAGCTGCATGGTAGCACTGCGGTGCATGAAAATGCACACCAGAGTTCTTAGTGAAACAATCTGTTTCATTACAGAGCCAGGTCTGGGGGTCTGTGCTTCTAACAAGCTCTCGGGGCGTGCCACTGCCCCGGCCCTCACCCCACAGTGAGCAGTGCGGGTCCAGAGCGCAGATCTGGAGATAGAAGCCACCTGTCAATATCCTATAGAAGGTCCATTAATGTCAGAGGGCTGCATGTGGCCTCTCACCACAGATGAATGCTGGAATGGCTTGGGGGGGGCGGGGGGGTGCCTCACTGAAGCCCCACTGCGTTCCCACTGTAGTCGATGTCTGAGGAGCCACATCTCTACCAGGATGTGAGAGTCTAAGCCAAAGGACTGTATCTGCAGCTATCCTATTTCACCTAAGAGAGATTCTGTCTTTGAAGAATCTGCAGTCACACCACACAGACAACCATTGGTTCTGATGACTCCTGAGGCGGGCCCTACACTCATATATGATCTAATTGGTGTTAAAATGATCTCATCTTTCTCATATTTGCTTATATAAACACAACCTTGGTGGTTCATATCCTTAATTCCAGACATTTGGAAGGCAGAGATTGGGATAATGGTTTTTTTTCCTCTCTCTCCTTAAACTTTTATCCTTTATTTATATAGTGAAATCATTCACAATTTTTTCTTCTAGCTTTTGAAATACACCTTTGTTGTCTGTAGTCACTCCACTGGACACTGTACATCAGACTTGCCTAGTTCCAACTATAATTCAGTACCCACAAACCAACTTTACCCCATCTCTCACACATACTAATCTTCCCAGGCTCTGGTAATCAACCATTTCTCTCTCAAATCCTGAAGAGGTCAACTTTTTAGATTGCCAAACAAGAGAGAGATCACGTAGTACTTGTCTTTCTGTGCCTGATTTCACTGAATGTCTTCATCTCCAGTTCCATCCATGTCATCCCAAATGACAAAATTTCATTATTTTTTTAAATGGCCAAATGGTATGCCGCCGTATTTTCTTTCTTTCGTTGTTTTTGTACCACCTTGCTTTAGAGAATTGTTGTTTGAAGTCACGCTTGGAAAAAGTAACACCTGTCTCAACCACCAAACCAGGCAATGAGGTTCACGTCTGTGGTCCCAGCTACGTGGGAGACATGGACAAGTGCATTATGATTTTAGACTAGCCGGGGCCAGACAATATGAGACCTTACGTGAAACAATAATGAAAACAAAAACGGCCAGCTAAGTGATTCAAGTGGTAGGGTATTTACTTACCAAGCTCCGGGCCCTGAGTTTAAACTCAGTACCACCCAAAGGGTTTTATGGTTCCATAGAGTCTGCCTGTGAAGGAAGCACCCATAATTCTGCTAATTGGCTAAAGGGAGGAGGAGGGGGTGGGGGTTGAAGGGCCTGGCTAGTAGGAGAAACCTCGTAGGAAACACACAGCTTTTAATTTGGTTCTTTGAGTGATCTCCTCTCCATCTTCCTCTTAATCTTTATCTAAGTTATCTAAAATGATTTGATGCTGTTTCTTGGAAGTGGTTACCCCCGCTACTCACCCCTCCTGTCCCTCTCTGAGCCGCCTGAGGCTGTTCTTCATGGCGTTCCTGTATTATTCATACGCGGCTCCCTAGTTGCCGGCTTTTGCTTAGTCACTCTTCCTCTCTGCTGCGTCTTCCTAATGCTTCATTTCCTGCAGGCCTTGGCCACTTCTTGCTCGTTTTCCCTTAATACTGAATCCTGTTTCTCTCACTGTAGAGGGGAGCCCCAGGGTGGCTGGTGGGGTGCACTGCGCTTGGGGGATCAGCAGCAGATGTTTTGGAGTTTTCTGGAATCATGTTAGGTACTCCTCTAGGTCAGTCAGTTGAGCTAGATTATGCTGTGGAAGCAGAAATCTCCAGTGCCAGTGGTTTTCAACAAAATGTTTTTCCTGCTCAGCTTACAAGTTCCTGAAGGTCAATTGTGGCTCCAAGTGCCTTCTAGAATACAGGCTAAAGGAACAGAAGGATGAGGAAGAGAGCTGGTAGGATATGTCAATGCTTGTGCCTGCCTGCCTCCCTCCCTCCCTCCCTCCCTCCCTCCCTCCCTTCCTTCCTTCCTTCCTTCCTCCTTCCCTCCCTCCTCCCTCCCCTTCCCTCTCTCTCTCTT
>NW_012267256.1:4726087-4754407 GCF_000151885.1 Dipodomys ordii
AGTTGTATATTATTTATCATTCTAAGAACAATTGCTTTCCTCAAATGACAGAAATTCATCCATACTTGGTCAATATACTCCCTCCCTCCCTCCCTTCCTTCCTTCCTTCCTTCCTCCTTCCCTCCCTCCTCCCTCCCCTTCCCTCTCTCTCTCTTTCCTTTCTGTGCTGGGGATTGAACTCAGGGCCTTGTGCATCTTGTATGTACTAGTCAAGTGCTCCACCATTGAGGTACGTTCCAAGCTCTGGCAATAGCTTTTGCTCAGAATTGGAACAAAGTCAGTTCACTTACACTTCATCCGTCAAAGGAAGTCACAGTTTGATAGCAGTGGGGCAAGAAGTATGATCTGACCATAGTCAGGTAATGCAACTATGTGTAATTGTAAAAGGATGCATTTATTCTTTTAGAGGAAAGAATGTAAGTGGAGGTACTATTGAAATCTGCTAAGTTGCCCTTTCCTCCGTTGGAGGAACACCAGACAGAGCCACACTCATCTTCATGGCCATAGTCAGAGATAGCTTGTCACCAGATAAAATCATTGATGTGAGAAACGTGAGCTTGCCAGGCAGGTGTTTATACTGTGAGCCAATGAAACGCTCTCATCTCTGCTTGGACCTCCCTCATGATGAGGGCTGGCAGAGGTGGTTTCCATGGATACAAATCCTATGACTTCAGGCCATATCTGCATCCCAAGTTAGGGATTTGGGGAAGCTGGATTAATTCCTGTAGGTTATTGGGAGACCATTTATGGAAGAAGAATTCCTGGGAAAATCCTTCCAATTCTCTGCGCCTTCCTTTCATCATATGTAAATTGGGAATGAAAGGTTGGGTATGGTGGTTCATACCTATAATCCCAGTGACTTAGGAAACAGAGATACAGAAATCATGGTGTGAGGACAACCCAGGCAAATAAATTAGCAAGATCTCATTGCAATAACAAGTTGGGCACGGTGGTACCCATCTGTAATCCTATGAGGATGAGGGGACATAAATAGAAGGATTGTAGTCTGAGGCCAATCTGGACAAAAAGTGCAAGACGCTATCTGAAAAATAGCTAAAGCAAAATGGGCTAGAGGTGTGGCTCAAGTGTTCGAGTAGCTGCCTAGCAAGTACAAGGCCCTGAGTTCAAGATCACAGTATGTACCATCAAGAAAATGGGGGTGGCAGTGGAGGAGATATAATACTAGAATTCCCCTTGCAGTTGATTTTGAAGATTAAGTAAAGCATGAAAACTTACATACTTTGCCACATAATAAACATAATTGAGTGTGTACTTTCATGATGATGGTGATGATGATGATGATGACGATGATGACGATGATGATTTCTTTGGTATCTGAATTTGTGCAGACATAGTAAGGATTTCATACCCACTAATTTTAGAGTCATCGAAACATCAGACTTAAGTTGTTAGATTTAAGATTTACTTATAAATACAACAAAAATTAACACATGCAGGAAGTAGGGGTTTAAATTCCTGGCTTCCTGGTACAACTGACTACCATAATATCTCTGGACAAATTATCCTATGATATTCTATAATATCTCCTCCGATTATTAGAATAATAGTCCTTTATAAGTTGTTTCATGAACTTCCTGGTTTATTAGTTGGTCACGGTGCATTTTTCCTTCTTTCTTTTTTCCACTGTCTTTGTGGTGCTAGAGGTTGGTCCCAGGGCCTTGTACATGCCAGGTAAGCGTTCTACCACTCCAACACACACACACGCGTGCACGCATGCACACGCACACGCGTACACACACACACACACCAGTGTGTTTTGGGCCTGTGTGAGTGGGGACAGTGGCATAGCTTGCTAAATTTTGCAGACAAGGAGAGAGAAAGGAGATAGGAGGCTTCTGCTGGGAAGCAGTAGCTTGGCGCTAGGGATCGGGTTTCAGAAATGAGTGAAGAGGAGCAGGTTGGTGCCACATCCGTGGTGCCAGGCTCGCATTCTCGCTCTGCCTCATGTTCCGTCATGTGAAGCCAAGCCTTAGGGTGAAAACCAAGGAGCCAGGGCCAGAGAATCAGACCATCAAATTCAATTACCCAGACAGGGGGATGGAGGCAAGATGGCAGATTAGCAACATCTGCCATGTTGACTCTGTGAATGAGAAAACAAAAAAAAAATCTGGTGACACAGAGTAGACTAGATTCTGAAGAGAGAAGGTGAGGTAGAGACCCAGTGACCTCTAAGAAGACAACAGGGAAGCAGAAAAGGACAGTGAAATAAACCCCAAAGAAGAAAAGCAGCTGGGAATTCCACGCCCCATCCATGGCTCCTGGATCGGAAGAGCATTGAAGAGTGCAATACAAGATAATATGCATGGTCCTGGTGACAAACTGCCAGCTCTAGCTGCTGGAAAAGCCCAGGCCACCCACAAGCTTCACCCCAGGACAGGATGATTGAGGCGGTAGAATCTGCTGTGGAATGGAAGGTCAGTCTTGGTGAGGAAGGGAATTCTGTGGCTCCTCTTATCCTTGAGGAGGTGGCCAGATGTGATCTTGAGGGAGTGCCTGTTGCTCACTGAGTTACTCCCGGGGCCTGGAAATGAAGAGCCGGCACAGATCAAGGAGTCAGAGGGCATCTTGCCATCGAATTTGGGTCTAAGTCAGTCTTATGAGATGCTGAGGAAAGGGAAGAGTGTCCGCTGGGCCCGCAGAGGTGTTGGAAGTGCAGGAAGTACGTTGGTAGCTTGGATGCCAGTGGCCGTGACCTGAGCTCTGTCTCTGTCTCTCTGTCCATCTCTTTCTGTCTCTGTTTTTCTCTCTCTTTCAAGCTCTTTCTTTCTGTCTCTCTTTTTTCTGCTTCTATCTCCTTTTCTCTCTTTCTCTGCCTCTCTGTCTCTCCCTCCTCAAGCCCAAACCACACACATACATGGTAATTGACTGACATAAAGCATCTGAGAGGCTCTGGGATATGCTCATGTGTTTAAATAGTGTTTAACACACTTTCCTCCAAACGTTTGGCCGCATTCATGCTTGCCACAACCTGTTTTGGGAAGTGCGTACCTATATCCCACCTCCCTGTCCAGCTTTTGAGGGTCAGTTGAGTTAAAGCCATGGATTGCTTAGGGCAGGCTGACAGGCTACTCTAATGTAAGCTTTCTTCTAGGTGGAAACGTATTTTTGAAAGTGTTTCATAATTCTCAGTTTTATGTGCTAGTCCAACATTTTGGTAACACAATGGACTGAAAGATAAGTCTATATTTCTGTACTTAAGACTGATACCTTGTGATTAAGGGGTGAAAATTAAGCAGCAAAAGTAGATAAATTAAAAAAATTTCTTTAGAGGAAATCTTAAAAAAAATGCTGCAATCCTAAAGGATTCCTATTAGGAAATGAGTCAAACCTGGAAGAATGAATGTTTGGTCTGCTTCAGTTTTGCAGGTTGTAAGGTAAGGAAACCACTAAAGACCACATTCTGGTTTGAATTCCGTTTTTCCTGTCAAAACTCATGCTCAAGCTTGATCATCATTGTGGGCAGCAGTGGAGGGACCTGTAAGAGTTAGCTAGGTCATTAAGAGGGATTAATGCCTTTCCCACTGGACTGGGTTAATTCTTGTGACAGCAAACGAGTTCTTGCTCTTATGGACTGAATTAGTCACTGTGAGAGTGGGAGTTAGGAAACAAGTCTCCCCTCATTTTTTCTCTTCTAATAACAAATTACCACAATCTTGCCAGATATTGCCTTCTGATCTTGGAGTTTTCTAGCTTCCGGAAACGATGAGCCCAAGTAAACCTCTTTACTTTGTAAGTAATCCAGTATCAGATAGGCTGTTATAGTAACTCATAGCAGAACAAGACAGACCATGTCCTCATCTTACCCCCAAATCCTTTAAGACCATTTTAAAGCAGTTGGCCTTCTCTTCCGTGACTCAGAAAATGGAGAATAGCTGTGGGGATTTGAGAACTCTGAATAATAGCTTTTGTAGTGCTAAATGATTTTTTAATTTTACAGTTAGAAATTTGGTGGTGAATAACACAAGTGAAACTAATGAGGCCACCACAGAGATTCCTGGGCCACCTTTTAGCTCGTGACATTTTCTGCTCCTCCAGAAAATCCCTGCCTGCAGTCTCTTAGGCGCCTATGTACATCAGGAATACAACGCCCCACCCACCCTTCCCTTTCCTTCTCCTTTTCTGCTGTCTTTAAAAAGAATCCTGTAATCTTAGCTACTCAGGAGGCTGAGGTCTGAGGATCATGGTTCAAAGCCAGCCAGGGCAAGATAATTTGTGAGACTCTTATATCTCCCATTAACCACCAAAAAGACCGAAGTGGAGCTGTGGCTTAGATGGTAGAGTGCTCAAGTCTTGAGCACAAAAGCTTAGCAACAGTGTCCCTGAGTTCAAGCCCTCAAGATTGGCATCAATAACAACAACAACAACAACAAAAGCCTCTTGGCTCTGTAAGTGACCCTGTGCCCTTGAAGTCAGTCTGCATTCTTGCATTCAGAGCCATCAATACCTTGACTTTCTAATGGCCTTAAGGACAATGCCAATGGATTTGACCACAGTGCTGTTTTTTTGAAATACACCTTTGTTGTCTGTAGTCACTCCACTGGACACTGTACATCAGACTTGCCTAGTTCCAACTATAATTCAGTACCCACAAACCAACTTTACCCCATCTCTCACACATACTAATCTTCCCAGGCTCTGGTAATCAACCATTTCTCTCTCAAATCCTGAAGAGGTCAACTTTTTAGATTGCCAAACAAGAGAGAGATCACGTAGTACTTGTCTTTCTGTGCCTGATTTCACTGAATGTCTTCATCTCCAGTTCCATCCATGTCATCCCAAATGACAAAATTTCATTATTTTTTTAAATGGCCAAATGGTATGCCGCCGTATTTTCTTTCTTTCGTTGTTTTTGTACCACCTTGCTTTAGAGAATTGTTGTTTGAAGTCACGCTTGGAAAAAGTAACACCTGTCTCAACCACCAAACCAGGCAATGAGGTTCACGTCTGTGGTCCCAGCTACGTGGGAGACATGGACAAGTGCATTATGATTTTAGACTAGCCGGGGCCAGACAATATGAGACCTTACGTGAAACAATAATGAAAACAAAAACGGCCAGCTAAGTGATTCAAGTGGTAGGGTATTTACTTACCAAGCTCCGGGCCCTGAGTTTAAACTCAGTACCACCCAAAGGGTTTTATGGTTCCATAGAGTCTGCCTGTGAAGGAAGCACCCATAATTCTGCTAATTGGCTAAAGGGAGGAGGAGGGGGTGGGGGTTGAAGGGCCTGGCTAGTAGGAGAAACCTCGTAGGAAACACACAGCTTTTAATTTGGTTCTTTGAGTGATCTCCTCTCCATCTTCCTCTTAATCTTTATCTAAGTTATCTAAAATGATTTGATGCTGTTTCTTGGAAGTGGTTACCCCCGCTACTCACCCCTCCTGTCCCTCTCTGAGCCGCCTGAGGCTGTTCTTCATGGCGTTCCTGTATTATTCATACGCGGCTCCCTAGTTGCCGGCTTTTGCTTAGTCACTCTTCCTCTCTGCTGCGTCTTCCTAATGCTTCATTTCCTGCAGGCCTTGGCCACTTCTTGCTCGTTTTCCCTTAATACTGAATCCTGTTTCTCTCACTGTAGAGGGGAGCCCCAGGGTGGCTGGTGGGGTGCACTGCGCTTGGGGGATCAGCAGCAGATGTTTTGGAGTTTTCTGGAATCATGTTAGGTACTCCTCTAGGTCAGTCAGTTGAGCTAGATTATGCTGTGGAAGCAGAAATCTCCAGTGCCAGTGGTTTTCAACAAAATGTTTTTCCTGCTCAGCTTACAAGTTCCTGAAGGTCAATTGTGGCTCCAAGTGCCTTCTAGAATACAGGCTAAAGGAACAGAAGGATGAGGAAGAGAGCTGGTAGGATATGTCAATGCCCCTCCTTCCCTCCCTCCCTCCCTCCCTTCCTTCCTTCCTTCCTTCCTTCCTTCTGCCAGTCCTTGGGCTTGAACTGCCCGTGAGCCTCTTTGTGCCCAAGGTTAGCACTGTACCTCTTCCAGCTTTTTCTGAACAGTGTGTTGTAGATAAGAGTCTCACAGACTTTACTTTCCAGACTGGCTTCAAACCACAATCCTTATATCTCAGCCTCTTAAGTAACTAGAATTACAGGCTAGACTTACAGCTAGAATTACGCCTGCCTAGGTTTTTCTTTAAAATGAGCTTGCTTCTGGAATTGTCTTCTTCAATTTCTTTTGTTCTAAAGTATTAAAGCTGAAAGGGATCCAAGTGATCATCCATTTTGGCCTCATTATTTCAGAGATGAGATGAAGAATCTGAGGCTGAGAAGACAGGCATGTGGAGATCATGGTCTCACAGCTAGTTAGTAGAAGGGTTGGGCTCAATATTCCGTGTCTCCTGCCTCTTTTCCAGCAAGCTTTATGTATCTTACAGCATCCTGAGGAGACAACTTTCTTTCAAATGTGTCAGCCTGCATTAAATTCCTTGCCTAAAAGTATTGCATGTAATACAGTTTGATTAGTGTTTCTCTGGAGTCCCTGCGATTCTAGAGATGGCAGGCATTGGGGGTAATTATGTATAAAATTTCCCCTTGGGTTTGAGTCACTTCTAAGATCCAGTGGTTATTTTAAAGCTCGTGTGTACAGTGGCATCTGTGGATACCAGGAGCAGTATTGAAACGAGAGCTGGAATGAATGTCAGGCACTGATGATCTTTGTTAGTTCCACTAAAAGATGGGACTCAGTCCACCCACCCGCGACACCAGATGTGCTGCGTGTGTCTGTATGAGACTGGGTAGCACAGGAAGAAAGGCAAGCCTAAATCCACTTATAGCTATGGAATCCATAGAATTCATTGCCTGCTTTGGAAGAGTCTTGAAGAATCCTAGAGCAGGCCAGTGCTGTGGTCAGAAGAAATCTGTTCCCAGGCTTTTTGGCAGTGTGGATGACAGAGGTGACATACTTTTAAATTCAACAGTGTACCCTGTTTCTAAACAGAACATCCTATTCCTAAACAAAAATATCTTTGATGGTGCTCTGTAATTCCCTTCACTCAAATCCAAAGAGATTTGAATTCTATGTATTTGTTTGTTGTCTATATCTTTATTTCCATCTACCCACTGGCTTTGTTTATCCTAGATTGTTTCTCTGGGGTAGACTGAGTCACCTGTCCACCAACTGGTTTTGCAAGCAGACCTGTGAAAATTATGGTGGGAAATAGAAATTTCTATTGTCACTAGAGACATATCTCTTAAGGTCTGTGTGTTGAACTGACATGGAGAGTTTGCCCAAAATACAGCTATGTGGGCCCAACACTAGATCTAGCCAATCAGCTGTGGCAAAAGGGAAGCAGAGAGGCTGTGTGTGTGTGTGTGTGTGTGTGTGTGTGTGTGTGTGTGTGCGCGTTGGCAGTACTCAGGGATTCTCATTTGTTTAGACAGGTGCTCTACTGCTTGAGCCATCCCTCCATCCCTTTATACTCTATTTACTTTGGAGATAGGGTTTCAGTTTTCCACCTGGACCATCAGGCCCATGATACTTTATTCATGCTTCCTAGCTAGTTGGGATGACAGACGTGTACCACCAGGTCCAGCTTTTTCTGTTGAGATGGGGTCTTGTGGAACTTTTTGCCCAGCCTCTCATTAACTAGGATTTTTATAGATGTGTGTTACCACACCTGGCTGTTGGTTGAGATGGGGTCTTTCCAACATTTTGCCTGGAGTAGAATGTACATGTGGAGCTAACATTTTAAAACTGGTTACTCATTTTGAAGTACAAAAAATTGAGTTAAAATAAATAAAAACTGAGCACTGGTGGCTCACGCCTGTCATCCCAGCCACTCAGGAGGCTGAGGACTGAGGATCGTGATTTGAAACCAGCTTGGGCAGGAAAGTCCATGAGACTCTTGTCTCCAATGAACCACCAGAAAACTGGAAGTGGCGCTGTGGCTCAAAGTACTAGAGCACTCACCTTGAGTGAAAATGCAAAGCCGCAGTGAGTTCAAGCCCCACAACTGACCTAAATAAGTAAATAAATAAATAACTAAAATTTGTCACCGCTACTTTTCTGCTAATTTGTTATTCATGAAGTCCCCAGCAGGCTGGCACGAGCTTTCCCTTTTTCTGATCACATCTTGTGATAGTAAGTGGCCTCTGTTAGGTGTACATTCTTTCTCTTTTCCTTTGTCTCTTTTTTTGTGTCTCATACATCTCTGTTGAGTTAGGGACATTGCTTAGCATACTTCATATTAAGTTAGAATCATCATATTAGAATTTATGTATCTGGGTTCTTCAAATGCAAATTCTAAATTAAACAGCGATGCCAGATGAAGCTCCAGGAATGAGAGGGGTTGTGTCCGTTCACCGTCTGTCTATTTAAGAAAAGATTCTAGGTTTAATCTTTCTCAATTTTTTCATCACATTCTCATTTTTCCCATTAGTGTAAGGGAAACTTAAGAAGCTCTGTGTAGAGGTCCAGCTGAATGGCTGTCAACATCGGTGCTGATGATAGCTTCTTGGGGGCCGTTTGCCCATCTTTCCTGCAGCAATAAACTTAGCGCTCCATCCTCCCCCACCCCCAGCGGAACCAACATGCACTTCCTGACATGCTTTCTCATGCTATTTAAGAGGTTGTGAATTTCTTAGAATATTATTATCATTGTTATTACTTTTCCCAGTGGAACGGATGATAAACCAGATGTAGTCTGAACAAATATTTCTTCCAATAATTGGATTTTTGGTATTTAATATGACCAACATAGAACTCTTTGGAGACATTAGGCCCTCCTTCCATTTAAAATGATAACCCCAACCAAAGCAGAGACCCCGAGTGCTGATATTGCCTTTTGGTATTCATAATTAAGATAACATTTATTTGTGTGCATAACTCACGAGTACATCTCCCTACTAGATGAACGAGCAAGTGCCATCGTGACAAGATAAGTTGCCCTGTGTTGTTCCATGTCTGTAGTCTAAGGATTCCGTAGTTTTAATTGGTTCCCCGCAGACTAGCATTCAGAAGCATATGGTATGGAAAATGCTGACTGCTTTTGTTACCTTGTGGTTTAGTATTTGTGGTAGCCCCGGTTTACTTAGCCTTAAATGTGATCATGAGGTTACTGGTCACATGTTTTGGTTTGTACTTTTTCTGAATCTATCCATGGAATGTTAAATGCTATGGTTAAATACATGGAATGTTAAATGCTTTGGTTAAATACATGGTGTAATCCAGTAGCCCATTTACAAGGGGGCAGAAAACGAATTCACAATCTCCTTTATCGTGGGTTTGTGCTGTGCGCCATCAGCTTTCTCTCGCCTCCTGTGCAGTTTCGAAGGCACTGGGAGGCTGCCTTCAATTATGTGTGAGAATCGGATGTGCTGTTGGGAGCCAAGAGGTACAGTAGAACTCTCTGGTGCCTTGTTTGGGAGATTTACCCACAATTCCTTGCTATGGGATTACAGATGTGAAATTAGACTCTTGGATGGAAGAAGTAACCAGCTGTACTTGGGATATTGGAGGCACTCTGATCCTTGGGTGGTTTCCTCTGGGGGGTGGGGCGGTGGGAATGTGTCTAGATGCTGCCTGAATTCTTGATGTTTCTGAGACTACACACAGGCCTTCTTTGAGGATTTATTTTTTATTATGGAAATTTGAAAGCATATACAAAAATGAAGAGAATTTTCACCGTGTGCTATTGGTGGCCTATGTTTTACTATTTTAATTTTCTAGGGCTGCACTAACCAACTACTAAAACCTGAGTAGCTTCAAGAACAGAAAGATACCATTGCTGGAGGCTGGAAGTTTAAGGTCAAGGTACTGGCTGGGCCTGTAGGTGTGAAGGGAGAATCCATTCCAGAACCTCACCTATGGATAGATAGCACAGGACTTGGCTTGTAGATGGGCCACTTTCCCTGTGGATACTTTATCTTCTCTGTGTGTGTGTGTGTGTGTGTGTGTGTGTGTGTGTGTGTGTGTGTTCAAATTTCCTTTTTTAGGATACAGGCAGACTCATTTTGCACTAAGGCCCCCTAGTGGCCACACCCCTCGCTCTGTTCTATGTGAATGGCGGCCCCAGCAGTTGGAAAGTTAGGGACTCCTTGCTGTCAACTTTGTTGTTAACTAGGTGCTCTTCTTTCACTGTTTCTCTTACCAGGCAAGCTATGGGAGGACAACTTCCCCACTGGCTGGTTCCAAGCTTGCCGCGTGCTGCCCTCTCTCTCTTGTGTTTGTTTCGTATTTTACTATCAGTACCTCCCTCCTGCCACACCCAGAAGCCAGCCACCAAAGATTGGCTCAGATCTGTGTGTGTGTGTGTGTGTGTGTGTGTGTGTGTGTGTGTAAGGGGGGGGAGGAGAAAGGGAGGGAGGGAAAGAGAGAGAGAGAGAAGGAGAGAGAGAGGCAGTATGTGTGTGTTCTGAGGCTTGAACTCCAGGGTCTGTGGCTGCTGTGTCCCTTTTGCTCAAGGCTAGTGCTCTACCACTTGAGGCACAGCTGTACTTCCAGCTTTTTGGTGGTTAATTGGAAAAAAGAGTCTCATGGGCATTCCTGCCTGGAAAGAGTCTCGAGGGCTTTCCTGGGTTGGCTTTGAACCTTGATCCTCAGATCTCAGCTCCCTGAGTAACTAGGATGACAGGCCTGAGCCACCAGCACCCAGCCAGGTTTGCTTTTTAAAGGATAGATTCTTTATCCGTTTCACTGTAAAACTTTGAAGAGTGACTGAAATGATGAGCAAATGAAAATTACTTTTTGAGCCAGATAGTGACGGTGGCTCACGCCTGTAATCCAAGCTACTCACTCACAAGGCTGAAATCTGAGGACTGTGGTCTGAAGCTAGCCCAAGGAGACATATCTTCAAGGCTTTTATCTCCAATTAACTAGCAAAATCCAGAACTGGAAGTATGGCTCAAGTAGTAGAGTCCCAGCCCTGTTGCAAAATAGCTAAGGGAGAGAGAAATAGAGGCCCTAGGTCCAAGCCCCTGTACCTCACATACACACAAAATTATATTAATATAATCAATGGAACACAGGGCAGGACTTTGATCTACAACAGAAGAAAAACAGTACTTCCTTATATTAGTTCAGGATCACTGCTAAAATATTACTCCTTTGAGTCTTCCTGTTATGAGTTCACTTAGCCCAAATTTTCTACTTGGTGGGAAATTGACCAGTATTTACAATGTGACTACTATTTCTACATGAGGGAAAAGGCTTTCTGTTCATGCTGTAGGGGTGAAAACTGTTCAGCCCAAGGGGTGCATAAGGCCTATGAAGTCATTCGGTACCTGTCAGCATATTGACTTCATGGGGTCTGTCTGCTTGTATTGATAAATTGGGTCTACGAATAATGTTACAAATACCTAACTGACTCATACAAAAAACAAAGATTCTCCATGCTTCTACCATGCAGGGGCTCACATGGTTATAAGGCAGAAATGTTAGGCTGAAGTTAGAAAGAGCTCTATCATAAGGAAAATAAACAACATAATGGTTAGTCTTTAATTCTGATTTTATGTCGTCCATTACCATTATTACACAGAGCTACTAGCCCACATAAATGCAGGTTTAACAAAGAGGGTGAAAAATGTAAAGGCTGATGTCATTTATGTTATGGGTGCTTGTTGTAGAGAAAGATTTTGGTATTCTTTTCTTTTCTTTTTTTTTGTCAGTCGTGGGGCTTGAACTCTGGGCCTGAACGCTGTCCCTCAGCTCTTCAGCTCAAGGCTAACACTTTACCACTTGAGCCATAGTGCCACTTCTAAGATTTTGGTATTCTTATGCTTTTTTACTATGTATTATTGAAGCTCCTTATATTTGGAAAGTTTATATTTCAGTTTTTAGATATAGTTTTTTAATTGACAGCTCAAAAATAAAAAATGAAAACCAAAATCTTCTAATCTAGTGGATTTTTGAAAGTGATTTTCTTAGACTATAAAGGGGAAAAAACTTCTGTATCAAAGGTATTTTTCTGCAATCTATTCAGTTGATTATGCTCATTAAAACTTGACAAACGAATTCAAACAGATAAATATTAAAATGTTTGCAATTGAGATATTCCATCTGAAGACTCCAGGCAATTTTCTTAATAGGAGACACAGACAAAGGGAAAATTTTAGAGTAACTGGAAAATGGCTTGTTTGTTAGAATCATAAAATCATGGAATTCTAAAGTAGAAAGGATGATAATTTCCATTGAGAAAGGATGTTACCAGAACTTGAAACTTGACTAATAGGAATACATTTATATTTTTGAAGTATCAATGTAATAGTTCAGAAATTGTATATGTGTGCATTTCTCTATCTTCATCTATATCTCCATCCTACTAAGCTACTTTATGGCAAAAATAGGAAATTTAATAAGCCTTTATTGAATAAGTAACAACTGCGTGCCAAGTACTATTTAGTTTTTTAAAGTTTGTAAGATACTATACCATGCATTGGCGTGCGTGTGTGTGTGTGTGTGTGTGAGAGAGAGAGAGAGAGAGAGAGAGAGAGAGACCATTAGAGGTCATTTGCAAGGTGAAAGTTCTTCTGTCACTGAAAAATACACAGTGTAATAAGTAATGGCATCATTAAAACTGTCATATTTGCAAAGTACAGTAATTGCTCCGCGCATCCCTTGTACATTTCCCGGTGAACTGCATAAGTGCACGGTACATAAAAACCACCTTGTCCTCCTCCTGCTTCTAACCACTGATCTGTTCATTACTGTCATGTCTGAGCGGGTTTCAGACACACCAGGTGTGTGGTGTCACCAGCCTGACGTCTGCTTCAAATACAGACATTTACACTCGTGAGTATTAAAGCCATAGATCTTCCTATGACAACAGAATGCTGACTGCAGAAAATCAAAGCTTCTGGGAAAAGCTTTGTGAGTGCATCTTGGCTTGTTCGTGGGGGCGGAAGACCTGACTAATTAGCTCCAGACTTTCCAATCTGAAATAATTAAAGTAACTACAGCGATCTGTGCCACCAAGTGGCAGGCCATCGAGTGGCAGGCCACAGAAAGGGCGATGAGCTAACACGTTCTGATTTTAACCCAGACTCATGGGAGGAAGTTCTGGAACTTGGTGTACAGCGACAGGGGGATTTTGGCACAAAGGTCCCACACCTAGCTCATTTTAAAACAGACTTAATTTCTTGACAATCTTATGGGCAAGAGAAAAAGGGAGAGAGAAAAGGGAGAGAGAGAACTCTACATTGTATTTCTGATCTTACTTGTACTTCATGAATACTGACGGGTTTCATATATTCATTTCTTCTATTAATTCTCCATCAATGTCCTTTTCCTATTATCCCATTTCATAGTTTATCTTTTTAAAAATTGACATGTAGGGACTCTTTGTTAAATGTATTGTCCTTTAAATGGCAAGATAGTACAAATATGAAAGCACTTAGTTCCACTGCTTTATAAATCATTTATCATTATCCTACCAAAATTCCGCTATATGTTTCAGAACATCTAATAATGATATATTCAAAACCTTAGCTTAGTATTGAGTTTATTTTGCCATTTGATATAAGACAAAATAGAAATAAATGCATTTATGTGTGTTTTGGTACTGGAGACTGAGCTCAGGTCCTAGGCATACTATCCCTTAGTATTTTTGCTCAAGGTTGGTGTTCCACCACTTGAACCACAGTCCTACTTCTGGCCTTTTGGTGATTAATTTGAGTCCTATGAGCTTTGGTGGTTAATTAGAGTCTTATAAACTTTCCTGCCCATCCTGGCTTTGAACTGCAATCTCCAGATCTCTACTGCCTGAGTAGCTAGGATTACAGACATGAGCCAAATGCATTTTAGTTTTTATTTTATTTATTTATTTTGCCAATTCTGGGGCTTGATCTCTGGGCCTGGGCACTGTCCCTGAGTTCCTTTTGCTCAAGGCTAGCACTCTACCATTTAAGCCACAGTGACACTTCCAGCTTTTTCTGGGATTAATTGGAAATAAGAGTCTCATGCTCTTTCCTGCCTGGGTTGGCTTCAAACCACGATCCTCAGATCTCAGCCTCCTGAGTAGCTAGGATTATAGGCAGAGCCACCAGTGCCAAATATATTTTAATCAAGTGCTAGGAGAGGTAGGCACATTGAGTCTAGAAGGTGGTATTGCAACATTATCCAACAGCAGAGTTGATAGATTAGGAAAACCATGACGTAAAGTTTGTGCCTTGATCTTTAGTGCCCCAGATGATAATACCATATTTAATAATGCACAATATGCTTATTACATACTTATTGTAGCTTATTGAACAGGTTTTCCATATATATCCAAGGCCAGGGAACAAAACATCTTATTGATATTACCCATGTTAATTATGTAAATATATATATATATATATATATATATATGGCAAAAGAAAGAGAGACAGACAGACAGACAGATTGATTATTTTTGTCAGCCATTGGGCTTGAATTCAGAGCCTGGGCACTCCCTGAGTTTTAAGCTGGTGCTCTACCACTTGAGCCACAGCGCCACTTCTGGTTTTCCGGTGGTTAATTAGAGATAGGCTCACAGAGTTTCCTGCCCAGGCTAGCTTCCAAACATGATCCCAGCCTCCTAAGTAGTTAGGATTACAGGTGTGAGCCATTGGTGCCTGGCTATATATATATATATATATATATATGTATGTATGTATATATATATATATATTTTTTTTTTTTGGTGGGTCATGGGGCTTGAACTCTGGGCCTGAGCACTGTCCTTAAGCTCTCCAGCTCAAGGTGAGTGCTCTACCACTTGAGCCACAGCACCACTTCCTGGATATATTATTTTAATAGTTTATTGACAAATGATAGTAGGATAAACTTCCCAAAATGTAGCAGAGAAAATGTGAAGACAGTAATATTTTGAGATCCACATAAAGAAAGCAATCTAAAGCACTCATCTTAAGTAATCATAAAAAATACAAATCAAATATTAACATAATATTTTACCTATTACTGTGATAATGTTAAATACACAGTTGAAGACTGGAGAATTTGCTTTGTTTTGTTTTTGATATCCCATTAATGGTGATGAGGACATAGGCTATGGAAAATATGAATTTATCTGAGTTGGCTGAGTTTCAGTTTTATCAGGCAGGAAGGCAATTAAATTACCTCATAGTCCATTTCAATCTTACCTTTGAAAGCCTTTTGTCTTTTCCTAACTTATTTATACTCATCCACTAAGCCACCAATGAAATTACGACATTTATGAGAAAATTAAATATAAAATGCCTGTGCCCTTAATTTGCAGATTCTGGTAAATGCTTTTGCTTTAACCTGTGACCTGAGATACAGCTCTGAGGAGAAACCAATTACAATCTCCTAATCACTTACTGGTTTTTAATATTAGCTATGAAAAATATTTCTTTGTAAGTGGGGTCTCATATGTAGCCTGGGCTGGTTTCAAAAGCACAGTTCTTCTGCCTCAGTCGCTGGGATTATGAGTATACACCAGCATGGGTGGTTTTATTATTATTTCTTAATTATTAGAATGATTCTAGACATGTGGCTAGTGGGCCTGGGTATCCTATTTGGCAATTTATTTTTAGCAGGCACCTATTTTTCTTCCAAAACCTCTCTTTCTCTTTCTCTCTCTCTCTCTCTCTCTCTCTCTCTCTCACACACACACACACACACACACACGCACACCATGATCTCAGGAAGCCTAGAAATAGGTGAACCACAGCCCAGGCGGGCACCCGTATGGGCGTTAAGTCCTGATCCTAAAAGCAAGGCTGGAGGTGTGGCTTAGCAGTCTGGTGACAGCCTCTCAAGCCTGAGAGCCTGAGGCCTTGTGTCCAAACGCTAGAAAAAATACAAGCTCACAGAAGTGGGAGAATTCCTTTCCTCACACACGGAAGCAAACTACATAATGCTAGTACCTCCTCCCTAATTGGGAATAATAATAAAGAAGAAGAGGAGGCTCCCCAGTGCAGAGTGCTATCTCCAAAGAAGGCCGGGCTTAGGCGAGGGGCAGTTGAGCCGAGCGCCTCTTGTCTTCTTACTAACTCCAAGTGAATGCCAGGTCCTGGGTCCAGAAGGCAGCTGTGGGGGGGGGGGTGCCGACAAGGGCCTAGCTCCTTCCCAGGAGACCCCCTGCATGTACAGCTGCCATGATCATGAGTCAGGCTCTGGGGATGGAAGGAGGAGCCTGATGTGCTTCTTACCACCCTGTTGCTACACTAGTTCTGTACCCAGGAAGGGAAGGGTGGGAGGCGGAGCAAACCAGGCTACAGAGCACCTCAGAGAGCTGTGGGCATCCCCAGGGCCATCAGCCTGCAAAAGGAAGGGAGCTTGCCGCCCTGCTCAGCTCTGTGCAGGATACAGTCCCTCTGGCTAACAGGATGTCTCACCTCACACGGGCCTCGCAGGGAAGATGATCTAGAGAACTTCTCCTGAATCTGACCTTCTCCTTACCTGGAGGAAGTCTGGGACCCAGACGGAGAGAGTGGTGTTGGGAACAAAGGACATTGTATCAAACGAAAGTTTAAAAAGCCCCTGGGCGGTGGTGGCTCACGCTTGCAATCCTAGCTGGGAAGATCTGAGTATCATGGTTTGAAGCCAGCCCAGGCAAGAAAGGCCATGAGACTCTTGTCTCCAAATAACCATCAGAAAACCAGACGTGATGCTGTGGTTCCAAGTGGTAAAGCACTAGCCTGTAGTGAAAAAGCTCAGGGACAGCACCCGACACAAATAAAAGCAAAAACCATTTTTAAAAAAGCAAAGAAAAAAATGCTTCTACGCGTCGAGAGCTCATCAGAATCTGAGATAATCTCTCCCAACTGAGAGCTTTCATGTTCTTCTCTAGTCTCGATTTTTGTTTTTGATAAGAAAGAAATGCCATCACCGTAAGTCAAATGTAGTATGACAGAATTAACAAAGGCAATGACGGGCAGTAGCATTTAAAAAGTAATTGATGACAGACATGCACCTCTGTGTACAGCCATCGACTGAGAAGGGGAAGGCTGCTTTGTGAACTTTTCTGGACAGGCTGGATTTGAACCACGATCCTCCCATTTTCAGCCTCTGAAGTAGGCTAATCCTGGGATTATGGACATGAGTCATTAGAACCTAGTATTTTTGAAATGAAATCAATTGCAGTTAAGTGTTTTTGGAAAAAAAACTTCATGGAATTTTTAAGAAAAGGCAGGGGGGAGGATGATTTTTGAGAAGTCATAGCGTGACTGTTGCCAGGCTGTTCGAATAAGTGTTTACTAAGGAGTTTTGAGGTGCAAGTTACAGGCAAGAGACACTGTTTCTGCAAGGCTGGAGTTAGGAAACAGGACCTAAGAGTACCTCAGTCGCTGAAAACCCTCCTAACTCAGCAATTCTGTTCTCTGTGGGAAAGTTTGAAAGTGTTTTTACCTAACAGTGCAACTTCCTTTAATGGACGGCGGAAGGTGAACATGTAGGCATTTTTCTGGGTTTTTAAGTGCTAGGAAATTAACTTCAATATGAAGTCTCATCTCCATGGTATATAGGATTATACCTTGAAAGCACTGAGATCTAGTATAGTGATATATTCAATATGTTTTCTCTTATACATCGGTTACTGGAAGACTGTCGATTCATTTGGCAGTGTATTTAGATGGCAAAAAGGCTTAGTTACCCTTCCATCTAATTATCAGTATCCTAGTTTGAAGTGGGCTTGGGAGTGCTGACTTTAGGCATTAACAGTAAATCTTCTTTGCTGTTTGGCCTGAAATTCCTTTCTGCTTGCTGTGCTTGTGTTGATATTGGGGAAAGAGTATTTACTTAGCAGATCTAATCATCTGATGATCTTACAAAAGCCTTGAGTAGAAAACATACGCATAGGTAGCAACTCTCTTTGAATCTCAGGGCCTTTGCCCTTGCTGATCTGTCAGCCTGAGACATTGTTAAGTTCTACTCTCTGACTTCAGGTTTTGTGCAAATGTTTCTTCTTTTCCACTTTACGTTATCTGATTAATTTGTCTCATTATATCCTCAGCACTACAGTCAGAATGCTGTAAGACGGAGATTTTTTTGATTCTTGGTCCATTGGTTCATTGATGTATCCTAGAGCTTAGAATGTGCCACACACAAGCAGGTTTCCACAGGTGTAATATTAATAATGTGTTGAATGGATGAAATTGTATACAGGTCACTTTGGTTTCGGCATGACTTGCCTATCATAGGCCAATTCAAACTGTTGAAGGGACATCAGTATTAAAGTTGAACGTTGGGCTGTTTGCCATTGGCTCATGTCTATAATCCTGGCTACTCAGGAGGCTGAGATCTAAGGATCACAGTTTGAAGCCAGCCTGGGCAGCAAAGTCCATGAGACTCTTGGGTTTGTTGTTATTGTTTGTTTGTTTTTGTTGGTCGTGGGGCCTGAACTCTGGATCTGGGCACTAGCCCTCAGCTCTTCAGCTCAAGGCTAGCACTCTACCATTTGAGCCACAGCACCACTTCCAGCTTTATTCTACTTATGTGGTGCTGAGGAATCGAACCCAGGGCCTCATGCATGCGAGGCAAGCACTCTACCATTGAGCTACCTTCCCAGCCCTGTTGTTATTGTTGGGTTTTTTTGGTGCTGGTAGTGAGGCTTGAACTCAGGGCCTGGGCACTGACCCTTTGCTCTTCACACAAATCTAGCACTCTACCACTTGACCCATAGCTCCACTTTCAACTTTCTGGTGGTCCATTGGAGATTGGATTCTCATGGACCTTCCTGCCCTGGCTTGACTTCAAATTGTAATCCTCAGATCTCAGCTTCTTTCTTTTCTTTTCTTTTCTTTTTCCTTCCTTCCTTCCTTCCTTTCTTTCTTTCTTTCTTTCTTTCTTTCTTTCTTTCTTTCTTTCTTTCTTTCTTTCTTTCTTCCTTCCTTCTCTCTTTCTCTGTCTGTCTGTCTGTCATGGGGCTTGAATCTGGGCCTGGGCTCTGTCCCTGAGTTCTTCAGCTTAAGGCTAGCACTCTACTACTTGAGCCACAGTGCCACTTTCGGTTTTCTGGTGGTTTATTGAAGATATAAAAGTCTCACAGACTTTCCTGCCTGGGCTGGCTTTGAACTACAATTCTCAGATCTCAGCCTCCTGACTAGCTAGGATTACAGGTGTGAGCCACCAGCGCCTGGCTCTCAGTTTCTTGAGTAGGATTATAGGTTTGAACTACCAGCACCTAGCTCATGAGATTCTTAACTTCAATGAACCACCAAAAAAGCCAGAAGTAGAGCTGCTGCTCAAGTAGTAGAGCATCAGCCTTGAGTGACAACACTGAGGGACAGTACTCAGGCCCTGAGTTCAAGGCCCCAAGACTGGTTCAAAAAAAAAAAAAGGATTGAATGTTGAAGAGGATGAACAGAATGAAAACAGGAAGTGCAATTGGCCAAGGCAGTAAAGTTACCCAGGACTTGTCTGGGATGCTGGTCTTTGCCTGTGACTCAAGACTACTTGAAGTAACTGAGGATTGACTTTTCTGAGACCAGTTGTAGCCCTTGGAGAAAGTGGCATTAAGTGATATTGGCCATTCAGAAGCAGATTCGTCCTTCCAGAAACAGGACCAAAAAACTCCCCTTCCTCCTTGAACATCTAGATTTTGCAGATGAGAGAAACATGATACTTGTCTTTGTGAGCCTGGCTTATCTCTCTCAGCATGGCGGTCTGCAATTCCATCCGTTTTCTTGAGGATGACATAATTTTATGCTGATGGAGGCTGGAGATGAGGGAGGATGAATATTCCCGGCAATCCTTCTCCAGCGGCTCAGCTGCTGATGGATTTAAGTGTAAAACTCCCAGAAAACGAAATGAGATTGGACATGGGGCTCTGGGTTTGTGGAGAAGCAGGAAATGGCCACAGTCCTGCCGGGGCAGAGCAGCCTTGGGGCTCAGCCTGTCCTCTGGGGTGGGACCATCGCTGCAGCATGACCAGCTCCACAGGGGCTTTCTGGGATTGGATTCACTTCCCAGTCTCTCTCTTTTGGCCAGTCATGGGACTTGAACTCAGGACCTGGGCACTGTCCCTAAGCTTCTTTTGCTCAAGGCTAGCACTCTACCACTTAAGCTACAGCACTACTTCTGGCTTCTTCTGTGTATGTGGTACTGAGGAATCGGACCCAGGGCTTCATGCATGCTAGGCATGCTACCACTAAGCCACATCCCCAGCCCAGTCCCCAGTCTCTTGTGCCTGTGCTTTCTCTGCTTGCACAGGCAAGGTTGTTCATGTGTGGTAGGAAGCAGACTGAGGTGAACTCTCATTCCTTGGGCTGGTGTACAGGGAAGATCCACATGGCTCAGTTCATATCTTATTTCTGCAAGCAGACACTGGTGTGGATTCCATGCTGTCTTGCTTCCATGGCCCTCCATCTCTCTCCCTCCCTGATGGCTACTTGTAGGAAGGGGGCACTCAGAAGTACCTACAGTGTTTTGAGCCTCTGATAGGGGTTTTAATGCTCACTAGTAGGCATCGTGTTCTGGAGATGTCCTTCCTGTATGGCTCAGCATTCTCCATCAGGATGACATTTCCACCATGACTTTTAGATGGTGATATGATTTCTAGAAGCTTCTTTGTAGTGAAAGCACGTAGCTTCGGCAGTTTTTCGGCAGGCAACGCGTTGGGCCGGGTGGTCTCAGGAGCATATGTTCTCCGCTGGAACTGCCCGTTGAGAGGCAGCGAGGCAGCTAGTGCCCAGGTAGAACCTGGACAGTGGGCTGACACCTTTTGATGGAGGGGGATGGAGGTAGGAACAGGGTGTGAGAACCTGGGAGCCAGGGAGCTGACTGGGATTGGCAAATGTGGGCGGGTGTAGCTGGGAGCTGACTGGGATTGGCAGATGTGGGCGGGTGGAGCTGGGAACTGACTGGGATTGGCAGATGTGGGCGGGTGGGAGCAGGAGCTGACTGGGATTGGCAGATGTGGGTGGGAGCAGGAGCTGACTGGGATTGGCAGATGTGGGCGGGTGGGAGCAGGAGCTGACTGGGATTGGCAGATGTGGGTGGGTGGGAGCAGGAACTGACTGGGATTGGCAGATGTGGGCGGGTGGGAGCAGGAGCTGACTGGGATTGGCAGATGTGGGCGGGTGGGAGCAGGAACTGACTGGGATTGGCAGATGTGGGCGGGTGGAGCTAGGAACTGGAGCTGACTGGGATTGGCAGATGTGGGCGGGTGGAGCTAGGAACTGACTGGGATTGGCAGTTGTGGGAGGGTGGGAGCAGGAGCTGACTGGGATTGGCAGATGTGGGCGGGTGGAGCTAGGAACTGACTGGGATTGGCAGATGTGGGAGGGTGGGAGCAGGAGCTGACTGGGATTGGCAGATGTGGGTGGGAGCAGGAGCTGACTGGGATTGGCAGATGTGGGCGGGTGGCATTTGAAGAGGCCAGGACCATGGGGGAATTTCAGATGCGAGAAGAAAGCAGGCAGAAGAGAGAGGAGCGAATGGGCAGAGAGACACGTGACCCAGACCCACGCCTCGGTGTTTTCCATTTCAGTGTGTGATGGCTCTGACCTACACCAGGGTGAACACGCTTCTTCTCTTTAAAGGAAGAGGAGGTCTCAGAACCTGGGTACAAAAGCAAGTCGGCCAGGGGTGGTGCTACAGCGCTGCACTGGCTGGGTTCAGCACGCGTGCGTAGCATGCTCTCTCCCCTGGGCACTTCCGGAGGGACACTGACGTGATCATGGCATTGTAGGATGGCTAGATCCGGGCAGAGCAATCAGGCTGACTGCTTCCTGGCTCGAGGTTCTGGAAACAACCCTGGCCACAGGACAGATTCCTTTGACCTATTAAAATGTGTGGCTGCTCTTACAGTCTCTCAAGATTTCTCACAAGGAGAAATGAGGTAACGTCTACTGAGACCTGGGAGACTCTCAGAAGAGCAGCAGCGTTTACAGTAATGTGATTTCCGAATGCACTCGCTTGTGTTATAATGGAGTGTAATGTCCTTTAAGTTTCTTACTAGGTGCCCCTGGAATATTTGACTCTCTTGACTTGGAGTGCTGAGCCTCCAAGGCTTGAGCTCAGCCAGGGAACCAGATAGGTGTTTATGGTATTCAAGGAGGCAGCTGAGAATTAGGAAGGCCTAGGAACTAGATTTGGTGATGCTGAGGGGAAAAGGGTCTAATTTTCTTGACTTGATGCCACACTTTAATAAAATCATATTTTGCTAAGGATTGATATCTCAATGTTTTAAATTTTCACTTGACAATATCACGCAGTGGTTATGTGTATCAGAAACATGGAAGCTTCTGCTTTGTTGATGAGAGACTCTAACCCAGTCACCTTCAACACTCCGTTCTTTCCCCATGGCCCATATCTAAAATTTTAACTTAGTTACTCTGATACCAGCAATTCCATACAAATACCAACCAATTTTTAGGTTAACCTGTAAAATACCTAGTAGGTTATTAAGCAATGCCTTCGCTTTGTTCTGGACATAATAGAATAGTAAGGTTTTGTTGTTCAAAACAGTTATGATGAGCCTCTTCCTTTAGGCTTATGCCTGTAATCTGGGCTATCCAAGAAGCTGAAATCCGGTGGGATTGTGGTTCAAAGTCAGCCAAGGTAGAAAAATCCATGAAATTCCATCTCCAAGATAACCAGCAAAAAGCAAGACTGGAGACATGCCTCAACTGGTAGAGTACAAGTCAAACAAGCAAGCTGAACAAGTTCAAGGCACCTCCGAGTTTAAGCCCCAATGCTGGCAAAAAAAAAAAAAGGTCATAATACATCCTCCCTTTTCTATATCTTTTTGGCGCAGTATTATAACTAAGGTGTCTTTCTAGTCTGCCCTAAGCAGAGAGATTAAAACCACTGTCTGACATACTACAAAGATACTAATTTACCTTAAAATTACCTGTATTAGACAGTTTTACAGCAGAATTTTCTAGAAGCAATTAATTCTCTGGACATTTCAAAAGGATATAAATCTTTCACAAAGGAATTTTAAGTAATTATTGAGTTAACTAGGGAAAAAAATCCACTCTGTGTTCACTTTCAGAGGCATGATTATGTAGGCTTTTTAAGAGAAATTACTGTAATTTGTAAATTTTGACCAACGATACTAGTCATATCCTTTTTTTTCTGAGCAAACGAAGTACTATGAGTTTCATTTACTAAATAATAGAATATAATGTAGAGAGTTTATGTCCTGTCTCCCAAAATGTCACATGAAAAAATAAATCCTTACGAGACTGTGTGTTTATTTCGCTAGGCTGCATCTTGAGACTATATGAAAAACTGTCACAGTGTTTCTTAAATGAAGAAGGATGTCATAAAGTGAAACAGGGATAGAATCATATGCATTTGCTCCCTGGTGGTCGTTGGTGGTTCACGCCTACAGTGCTAATTCCTCAGGAGGCTGAGGTCTGACAATTGTCGTTTGGAGTCAGCCTGGGCAGGAAAGTTCATGAGACTCTTATCTCCAATAATTACCAAAACAACAACAACAAACAAACATGTGGAGCTACGGGTCAATTGGCAGAGCTCTAGCTAGCCCTGAGTGCAAAAGCTAGGGGACAGCAGGCACAGGCCCTGAGTAAGCCCTAGTGCTGGCAATATCTCTGTCTGTCTGTCTGTCTGTCTGTCTGTCTCAAAAAAAGTTATAGAGTCTTAATGATGCTACATTTTCTTTCTGATAAATTTTTTGTTTGCACAAATATTTCAGAATGTTAAACACATTGCATAGTGTTTATGTTCTTATGTAAAATGTGATAAATTCCTGACTTTCTTCCACTTGGTATGAATCTAGACAGTTTAAAAGGTTTTGTGAGTTGAATGGTATTTTATTTGAATCTGTTTCAGGATCGAAGCAAACGCTTGGAGAAAGTCCATGTGGTTATCGGACCGCAGTCATGTGACTTGGATTCTCTCATTTCTGCGTTTACGTATGCTTACTTCCTAGACAAGGTGAGAGAAAAAGGACTCTGCCTTTTATATGTGAACTGTTGTGTAACTTTTAGGAATAAGTATTTTGAGCCTGTCATTGGTGGCTCACATGTGTGCTACTCCAGAGGCTGAGGTCTGAGGATCATAGTTCAAAGCCAGCTAGGGCAGGAAAGTTTGTAAAACTCTTATCTCCAACTGACCAGCCAAAAGCCGGACCTACAGCTGTGACTCAAGTGGTAGAGTGCCAGCCTCCTATGAAAAAGTCACACAAGAGTATGAGGCCCTGAGTTCAAGCCCCAGTACTGGCATCACACAAAAAAGAGAAAATATTTTATGCGGAAAAAAGCCATTAGCTTAAATGATCATGTCCTGGTTTATTGTTTCAGAGAATAAGTTATTATAATTCATTAATCAACACGTTACAGAGTAATTCTGATATGTTAAGTATCAATCTAGGTATTCTTTATTGATTCTCGTCATTAAGCCTTGTTTTAATATAGTTACTGTTTCAAATAAAAATTTTTATAATAGCTGAGTATTTTTATGGAAATGAAGAGAATTAACAAAAGAAAAATGATCAGAATTTATTTGTTCTATTACTCAGCGGTATAGCCTTGCCCTTTGGAGAAAAGTAGGTACAGAGTAAGTTGTCTGAACACTCCATGAAGTAGAAAGCTTAATGGCTAGCATTTTCAGACACAGAAGTATTGCTTGTCTAGTCTTTATTCTATAAGTCCTTGTTGAGTTTTATACTTTGCCCTGATTTTTCTCCACAAGGTCATTCTCAGTAAGTGCCACTCTCCCTTGAGGGAGAAGCTTTCTATTCCATAAAGGACCGGCATGCCCAGCGAAGTGGGAAAGCTCTTCTACGAAATTTAAAAATTTCCCTTCCCAGCTCATACGAATGGGCTTTATTGCCTTAAAAGCTTATTTGAAAGTGTATTTTTTCAACATTTGGGTGTATTTTCAAGGACTTCATACCATTGTTTCAAATGTTCCTGAGTCTGGTTTGTATTATTCCAATTTCTGTTGGAGCCTGAGCCCCGGATAAGATGCCTAGCTGCTCTAGAGATAGTTAAATTCTCACAAAGCCAGTCTTCCAGAATCAGCCGTGGGTGGTCAGCACTGCTTTAGGGCAGCAGCTGACAAAAATGATGATGGAAATATTCCCATCTCTACATGTGGGCTTTAGATCAAATCTATCTTAAAATTTCTTGCACTTTACAAGGGAGATTAATTGGTTTGAGGAGAGAAACGTGCTCATGTTAGAACATGCATATTAACACTAATCTTAGTAACCTTGTTTTTATACTCCCATAGGAGAAAAAAAAATGTTGTTTGTCCAGAGCACATAGAGTTGAGTGAACTGGACTAATTTTTAGACGGATCGTGGCATATGTGTTTTAAAGAAACTTACAAACCGGATGCCAATTCTAGCTATTCAGGAATGCTGAGATCTGAGGATCGTGGTTCAAAGTCCACCCAGGCAGACAAATCCACCAAATTCTGATCTCCAAGTAACCTGCCAAAAGCTGGAGGTAGAGGCATATCTCAAGTGGTAGAGCACCAGCAACGAGGGACAAAGCTGAGTGGGAGTTTAAGGCCCTGAATTCAAGCCTCAGGAATCCCCTCTCCCCAACCCCAGATTATTTTATAATTGTAATGCAACCAATAGCAGTTATGATGTCTTGAATGAATATATGACCTCCAACCGAAGAAGTAGGAAAAGCAAGTATGAGAAATGCAAGATAAGTTGATCCATGGATTAAATAAGTAGACGCAGACAGATGATTCTCCTCTCCTTCAAAGGAGGGTGTTAGGCATAGACACAAACGTGGCATTAGAGAAGGGATTGTTGTTCCACTCCTTGGCCACTGTCTTAGGGTAATCGAGCCATGCCTGCCTACTGCTGGTCGCCAGCTCCATTGATGTTTTTCCTGAGTACCTACCTTCTCCCTTCCCCTCAGGCAGGATAAGCACCGGGCGTGGCAGCTCCACCTGTATGAACCTACTCAGTCCACCTCCCTCTGGAGACGAGGAAGGCTTAAGTGTAGGGAGGACAATGACTCTCTCCAAGCTCCTTAGCAGAGACTAGGGTAGAGCCTACTTCTTCCAACTCCAGCTTTACAATCGGTACTGTGTGGGCAGGCTCAGGCCTGACGCCTTTGATGCACGCATTGGTCCTTCTCTCCCTCAATATCAGAAATTAGATAGAACACCCAATCAATTAGGAAAAGTAACTTTCCACACATTAACCAGTAATAAATAGCATGTGCATGTGATTCAGTATTAGCATTACAGATGAGAGAAAAACCACCTCGTTGGACAGTTTTGTGCTTTCTGCTCCTCCTCCTCCTTCCCTTCCTCCTCCTCCTCCTCTTCCTCCCCCTCTTCTTCCTCCTCCTTCATTTGCCAGCCCTAAGGTTTGAACAGTGCCCTAGGCACTGTCCCTGTGCTGCTTTTGCTCAAGGCTAGCACTCACCACTTGAGCCACAGTTCTGTTTCCATTTCTTGGTAGTTTATTGGAGATAAGAGTCACACAAACTTTCCTTCCTGGACTGTTTTGAACCATGATCCTCAGATCTCAGCCTCCCAAGTAGCTAGAATTACGGGCATGAGCCACTGGCACCCAGCAAGGCCCTGTCTTCTTAGTGCTAGAAAAGGGAGACAGGCAAATCTGGCTCCTAAATGAGTCTCCACTGGCCTGAAGTGATTTCCATACTTCCATTGTAGCAATGCCAGGTCACAGATGACACCTCTGAGTCAAGAGTGCTAGATACTCTTGAGTAAGTGAAAGCTTTGACTGTAACAGGCTCAGACTTCGGGGTGGGAAGCATTTGATCTCCTCTCTCCTCTTTTCTCTCGGTAGGTCAGTCCCCCTGGCATTCTGTGTTTGCCAGTGCTGAACATCCCAAGAACTGACTTCAACTACTTCGCCGAAACCAGGTTCATTTTAGAAGAGCTGAGTATCTCTGAGTCATTCCACATTTTCCGAGATGACATTAATCTGCATCAGCTAAATGATGAAGGCAAGTTGTCCATGACGCTTGTTGGTAGCAACGTCCTTGCAAGGTAAGGAAGGCTGGCTGCCGTGGTCCTTAAGGAAGGGTCTTCTGGGCAGTTGTCACCTTGCCTCAGGATGCTTGTGGCTTGAGATGTTTTTAATGTAGAGGATGATTGGATAAAAAGATTAAATTTCTTTTTGTCCATCATGGGGTTTAAATTCAGAGCCTGGGTGATGTTCCTGAGCTTTTTCAGCTCAAACCTAGCACTTTACCACTTTGTGCCACAGCACCACTTCTGGTTTTCTGGTGGTTAACTAGAGATAAGAGTCTCACAGACTTACCTGCCCAGGCTGGCTTTGAATCATGATCCTCAGATCTCAGCCTCCTAAGTAGCTAGGATTACAGGTGTGAGCCATTAGTGCCCACTGGAAAAAAGTTGGGCTTTGCCAACTTCTTATTTTTACTCTTGCCTTTGAAATATGACTTCTTTAAGGGGAAAATTCTTGTAGCGTTTTTCCAAACTTGTAGTTTTAAGGCATTGTAAACAATTTTTAACATTATATTTTTATTAAGTAGTTGTACAAAGTGGTTACCAATCAGTTTGTAAGTACAATGTATCTTGATTGATATCACCCAACAATTTCTTGTAGCCACACAAGATTCCTATGTATTGATGCTGAAATATGTAATGAAATTAAAATGAAACTCTAGATAAACTTGAAAGATAGTTAAAGAAATCTCAGATGTAAAATGATCAAATAATCTGTGGAGATGGGCCTTGAAAATAATCTAACCCTTAGTTTATTTTTTGCTAAAAAGAAAAGGGTAGAGTTTCTTTTTTTAATTCATGTAGCGCAAACTCCTTATGGATAGGAAACTCAAGACTTAGTGAATGCCATAAATGGCTTGTCCAAGGTCCCATATGCACTAAGTAGCAGTTCGAATTAGAACTGGCCCTTCTACCTCTTTCATTGAGCAGTAAAGAGACTGACTAGTGAAGATTCTGACTTAGAATCTGAAGATACAGAGAGGCTAGGCACTGGTTGCTCATATCTATACTCCAAGTGACTCAGGAGGCTGAGAGCTGAGGGTTGAGGTTCAAAGCCAGACCATGCAGAAAAGTCTATGCAATATTTTTTAATCTCCAATTAACAACAAAAAGCTGGGAGTTGAATGGTAGATCTAGCCTTGAGCATAAAAGCTTAGGGACAGTGCCCAGACCCTGAGTTCAAACCCCACGACTCACATAAGCCCTCCCCCACAAACACAAAGGTAAGAAGATATACAGACAGGAGTAATACATCTGCCTTAGGAGACTTTCTCAAGGGCTGTTGGCACAAGTTCTCTACAGCTGTTCAATGAAGTGTTGCCAGTTAAACACCCCCTACTCTGACATGTTAGTTTTTCTGCACAATTTCAAACATTTTACTTATTTTTTTTTCTGGTTGTGGGCCTGAACTCTGGGCCTGGGCGCTGTCCCTCAGCTCTTCAGCTCAAGGCTAGCGCTCTACCACTTGAGCCACAGTGCCACTTCC